>NC_051156.1:39141849-39259582 GCF_013339745.2 Dermacentor silvarum
CGTCCCATCCCAGCTTATCGAGACGGCCGCGTACCGTTTCGCTGCGCCCCTACTGTGCCGCGTCTACAATTCCGCCAGTCACGGGGCAGTTGGCGGTCGATTTCAGTAGTGCTCGGGCCCTCGCCTTTCGGCGCCCCTCGTTGAATTGCGGGTGGACGTTTCTCGGAAGCGGTTCAACCTTGTAAGTGCCCTGACCGACGCGCTGAGCGCGACCTTGCGTGCGTTGCACTCTGCCTATGCATTTATGCCTGCTTCTTCTAGGATGCGTCTGCCGGCCCTGGTGGTCGACAGCCGCACGACCTGTGCCTTGGTCTGTGCTTCGATGATTTCTGCTAGCGACTTGTGACCCCTAACTGATCGAGCCGCTCTGTGCTTGTAGTAATTGGAAGACCTAGCCCCTTTGATGCTCTTGCGCATCAGTCTCTATCTTGGCCGCGTCTCTCTTTGTCCATTTTAGCGCCGAGCCTACGTAATTTACGTGACTCATGAGGAAGGCGTGGTAAAGTCTGATGAGACTGCTCTCGCTGAGCCCTCCCCTGTGGTGGTCCCCTGAGGATCGGCCGAGCATGTTCTCCGTTTTGGACGTGAGTTTCATGACGGTTTGCGTGTTACCGCCTTTAGCCTCAATTAGCAGCCCCAGGATTCTTAAATGTCCACTCTTGGGATCGGCTGGCCGTCGGTCGTATGTAATTTGATTGGGATTTGATCGATCGCGTCAAATTCCTCATGCCCTGTTTCGAGGGCCTGTACACAACAGTTCCGATTTGCTGGGTGAGAGGCGGAGTCCCGTTTCCATCAGTACTCTTCGTTGTGTCCAGCGCCTCTTGGAGAGCCCGCTCGACATCTGCGTCGGACCCTCCCGTGCACCACACCGTAATGTCGTCTGCGTACAGGGCGTGATTGACATTGGTCACTCTCGTCAGCCGGTCCGAGAGCCCTTCATTGCTAAATTGAATAATAGTGGGAAGAGCACCACCCCTTGTGGGGTGCCCTTCGCACCCAGCGTGTACCAATCGGACGTGGCCTGTCCTATTTTGATCGTGGTCTTCCTGTCTCTGAGGAAGGAGCTTATGTAAGAGTGGAATTTCTGGCCGAGCTCCATCACCGAGATCGTTTCCAGTAGAAATCTGTGTTTGACCGTGTCGAACACTTTCGTTAGGTCCAGGGCCAGTATGCTCCTGGTGTCTCTGGTCATACCGTCGATTATATGCTTCTTGAGTAGTAGCATTACGTCCTGTGTGGAGAGGCCCGGTCTGAAGCCCACCATGTTGGGTGGGAAGAGGCCCTCTCTCTCTATGTACCGCGATACTTGGTTATGTATGGCATGTTCCGCTGTCTTGCCCACGCACAAGGTTAGCGATATCGGCCGTATGTTCTCCGCCGCAAGTGGTTTACCGGTTTCGGTATTAGTATGACCGAGGGCTCTTTCCAGACCTCGGGTACTCGTCCCCTTTCCCACGCTCTGTTGATTTCTTCAGTGAGCTTCTCGACCGACTTTCCGTCTAGGTTTCTCAACAGTTTGTTCGAGACCCCGTCCGGGCCCGTCGCCGAGCGTCCGTTGAGGCCTTGTAAGGCATCCCAAATTTCTAATTCCGTGAAGGGCGCGTCGAGTTCTTCGACCTCTGCGCCAGTGCATTGTGGATAGTCGCCGTCGCCCGACGGGCTCAGTGGCAAGTACGTCTCCGCCAGCTCCTTTAGGAGCTCGCTCTCAGTTTTGCCCTGCTCCTTTTCCTTGGTAAAATCCTATCGATTGCCAATCTCTGATTACCTTTGGATTGCCTGTCGTCTAACAGTTTATTTAGGAGGTTCCATTTGCCTCCGGCTCTCATTTGTCCGTCTATCGACGCGCACACCTCGTTCCACTGTTGCTTTGAAGCTCATCGAGTGCGCTTCGATTTCCCTGTTTAGTGCAGCTATTTTCTTTCGCACTCTGTGATTAAGTCCTTGCGTTTTCCACCTGGCCGTGATTGAATTCTTTGCCTCTAATAAGTGTGCCAATCTCGCGTCCATCCTTTCCACGTTCAATTCGGTTTGGACGACCCTCGTCGCGGTGCTAACGTCCTCTTTGAGCCTTCGAAAGAGGCTGTCTAGGTCCGCGTATTCGCTTTTGTCTTCCTTCCTTATTTTGCGGAAGGCGTCCCAGTCGGTGACCTGAAATTCTCTCGGTGGTGCCGCCCTGATGGGGATCGTCACCACCAGAATGTAGTGGTCGCTGCCGAGGTTCTCGTGCAGATTGCGCCATTCGGCCCCTCGCACGTTTTTGACGAAGGTCAGGTCGGGCGTCGTATCCCGCGCCACCGACGTGCCTAGTCGAGTCGGATAGCGGGGGTCCGTCACCAGCTCTAGCGAGCACTTAGTGACTGCCTCCAATAGCCACTCTCCCTTGGGCATTGGCCTTGCGTAACCCCAGGCTTCGTGGGGCGCGTTAAAATCTCCAGCCACTATTAGTGGGGCCCCCCTGGCCATTGGGGTCGCCTTCGTTATTATCGATGCGAACGACTGTCTGTGGTCAGAGGGCGAGCTGTAGACGTTCACTACAAATACGCTGTTTTTCAGCCAACCGTTCGGTGTGATTTCGATCGCGGTTGCCTCCACTTTCACGTTGCCTAATTTCAAATCTCGTTCCTGGAAAGAGCATTTGTTCGCGACGAGGGTTGCCAGTCCGCGTTTACCCTGTTCGAATTTCGACGAGCCGACCCGGTATCCGGGCAGGGTCGCCTCGCTACCCAAGTTTCTTGTAAGGTTACGACGTGCGGTTTGTCCGCCTGTGAGGCAAGAAACTGCAGCAGCGGAGCCTTGCGCTTTTTGAAGCTAGTGCAATTCCACTGCCACACGACCAGCTCTCTAGTTGTGTTGTTCGCCATGATTGACACCTTGGATTTGTTTAGCACCTGGAGGTGTCATGTGTGCTTCGATACGTGTCACTCTTGTCGCGAGCGCTACCATGCTTTCCGTTAGTTGCTGGACCATTAGCTGCAAAGAGCTAATCGACTGCTGAATTCCCAATAGGATGCTACTGGACTCGGGTTCCGCCAGGTTTCCCTCCTCCGTCAGAGGAGGGGCCCTGCGTTTGACCGAGCGAACCGACTGCTCCCCTTGCGGGGTCGGTGTATCTTGCGACACCTGCTGCTGCTGTTGTTCGACTAGCTTGGGAGTGGAACCTTGTTTCCGAAACGATTCGAAATCCGCCCTCATTTGCTGAATCTCCGCCTTGAGTCGCGCGTTTTCTTCCGCAAGTTAAGCTATTCTAGGGTCTTCCCTGTTATGCTTTGGCAATGCTACCTGCGTTACCTTTGGTTGTGGTTTCGGCTGCGGCTTTAGCTTGACCCGGTCCGCCCAGGTCGGCCCCTCTTGAATGTGTACTTGGGAGCGAGAGTGCCCCCTGGAGCGGGAGCGACCTCTCGATCGGCTGCGCTGTCGTCGTGTCGGCGTTGTCGAACGTCCCCGTCTGGGGGCGCTTGCCACGCTGGAATCGCGTGATCTGCTCTCCAGCCGTTGTGGCTGACTTTGCAGCTGCGGTTTCTTCGCCTTTCTGCGTCGGCGCCTCCTGCGCCACACGACGTAAGGACTTGGTATCGTTGCTTGCACTTGCCGTCCGCCGTCGTGTGTGGGCCCCCGCAGAGGGCGCACTTGGGCGAGCACTGGTGGTCCGACGCAGATGTCGAGCGGGCTCTCCAAGAGGCGCTGGACACAACGGAAGAGTACCTGATGGAAACGGGACTCGCAGCGCACAGAAATAGAACTGTTGTTGTACAGCCCTCGAACAGGGCATGAGGAATTTGACGCGATCGATCAAATCCCAATCAATTACATACGACCGACGGCCAGCCGATCCCAAGAGTGGACATTATAAGAATCCTGGGGCTGCTAATTGAGGCTAAAGGCGGTAACACGCAAACCGTCATGAAACTCACGTCCAAAACGGAGAACATGCTGCTCCGGCCGATCCTCAGGGTGACCACCACAGGGGAGGGCTCAGCGAGAGCAGTCTCATCAGACTTTACCATGCCTTCCTCATGAGTCACGTAAATTACGTAGGCTCGGCGCTAAAATGGACAAAGAGAGACGCGGCCAAGATAGAGACACTGATGCGCAAGAGCATCAAAAGAGTGCTAGGTCTTCCAATTACTACAAGCACAGAGCGGCTCGATCAGTTAGGGGTCCACAACTCGCTAGCAGAAATCATCGAAGCACAGACCAAGGCACAGGTCGTGCGGCTGTCGACCACCAGGGCCGGCAGACGCATCCTAGAAGAAGCAGGCATAAATGCATAGGCAGAGTGCAACGCACGCAAGGTCGCGCTCAGCGCGTCGGTCAGGGGCACTTACAAGGTTGAACCGCTTCCGAGAAACGTCCACCCGCAATTCAACGAGGGGCGCCGAAAGGCGAGGGCCCGAGCCCTACTGAAATCGACCGCCAACTGCCCGTGACTGGCGGAATTTGTAGACGCGGCCCAGTATGGGCGCAGCGAACGGTACGCGGCCGTCTCGATAAGCTGGGATGGGACGATCATTAACGCGGCATCGGTCAAGGGGGTAACGTCCGAAGTGGCCGAACAGGTGGCAATAGCCATGGAAATGAGCACTGGTGGCGGCCGGGTCGTTGGCTCCGCAGCCGCGGCACCTCTTCTTGTCAGGATTTGGGCAGACGTCGACTCTGTGGCCCAAGTCACCACACCCGTAGCACACGTCGTTCTGCCGCCTGTATAGCGTGCAGCGTATTAGGCTTACGCCACACATGACATAGTGCGGCACTTTCATGCCGTAGAAGAGCACTACCACCGTCGGGGTGTTTTTGATCCGCTTGGCTTCCAAGACCTTGGGATTTCTTTGGTTCACGATCATGGGCTGAAGCTGGGCCTCGTTGATTTCGGGGTCCACTCCTCTGATGACCCCTTTGCACGTGTTGTCCGGCGCCGCAATGTATGCGGTCACTTTGAATGCGCCTTCTCTTAGGTGAAGCTGGTGAACTCCGGCGTATGCGTTCGCGTTCTTCTCGGTCGGCGTGGACACGACGAGAATGTTCTGGGTTGCGTTCGGGCAAACGATGTCTTCCTCGGTCTTGTTCGGCGTGAGCGAGGCCGCCATTGCTAGCGCTTGCGCTAGGCGAATTTGACTCACTTTTTTCAAGTCGAGGCCGTCTGTCAGCCTCACTATGATGCGAATGTGATCCCTCGGTAGCCGGGGAAGCCTCGATGCGGCGACGAGGCGCTTGATCGCGCTCTGCGGGCCGGCCGTGCGGCGGCCGCCCTTCGTCTCTGCTCGTTCCTCGTTGCCTCGGTCGTGCACGGTCGGTCCCGGTTTGGTCTTCTTGTTTCTGTCCATGGCCGTCGTCCAGCCCGGCCGATTCGCTTCTTCTCGGGAGATGTCCTCTCCCTCCACGACTGTCTCCATAGCGGGCATACTGCCCCACACACGTACGAGCGAGGCCTGGGCCTGCTCGCTCCTCACCACCGACGATAGGCCTAGTCGGGTAGGGCTAGCCGAGCCGCGGCGTAGTCCGAACTAACACATCTCGAAAGTTGAAAAAGAGTACACTGACCGGGAAAATCAGACATCGGCGTGTTCCTTAGAAGAAACTGCGTCGAATAGTGCACATTTCGCTGCTAGAAATAACAAAAATCAGTCCGAAAACGTGTGCAGAAGCGGGAGCCGAAATTTCCGCGTCGGCACTGGTCGGCTTCTTCTTCTTCCCCAGAGGACGACGACGGTATGCACAAATTGCGCTCACATTATGTACAGTTGATTGCCGCGCTAGTGTACCAGCGGGCGCCCTCGTGGCCCCGAATCGAGAACAAGAATGACATGGACGACCTGCTCTTGATGAACAGGCCCAAATGAAAAGTGATGAAACTCCTCCGACGGCTCCTGCAGTCGCTCGCGCACCGTCGAGTGGGTCCTGGGCTTCCATTCCAGCCTGGTGGGAGGCCAGTAGCAACCTATGCTGCCGCCGCAGCCGGCGTGTCAGGCTGTTGTAGACTCGCAAAGCGATGAAGAGAGCATGTACGAGTTGCACCGAATCGACTACCGCCAGCTCATGAACTTTGTGAGAACAAGGAGATTAAGGAGAAAAATCCGGCAGATCCCACGCCCTGTGGGAATCGATGTTATGCGAAGCCGTGTGCGGGGAGCCTACCAAGTTAACGACACGACCATGAGAGCGCCAAGACGTAGGCGGTTCTTTCATGACCTACATGACACGCATGTCATGACTCATGACGTTCATATCATGAGTCCTCGGAGTCCCTTTAGCTACACCTAAGGGACCTTAGGGCGAAAGCCTTAGTCCTCATGACTATGACTTCGACCATAAACCTTTTCCATCGCTTAATATAACCACATCCGAACCAATTCCATTGGTTTTTGAGTGTTAGTCTTTTTTTGCTAAGTCATTCTCATTTTTGCTGGGTCATGGTCATGACTAAGACTTCTACCACAATCGTTTAGTGTTTCCTTGACTTAGTACCCACGTCAGAACCCATTTCAATGGCTTTTGAGTGTTAATCTTTTTTCGTAAGTATTTGTCATTTTTGCTGCGTCATGCTCATTACTATGACTTTTACCATCATCCTTTAGTGTTTCCTTCACTTAGTACCCACGTCAGAACCCATTTCAGTGGCTTTTGAGTGTTAACCTTTTTTCGCTGAGACTGTTATTTTTGCTGCGTCATGCTCATGACTATAACTTTTACCATCATCCTTTAGTGTTTCCTTCACTTAGTGTCCACGTCCTAACCCATTCCAGTGGTTTTTGCGTGTTAAATATTTTTCGCGGAGTCATTGTGATTTTTGCTGAGTCATGCTTATGACTATGACTTCTACCAGGATCCTTTAGTGTTTCCTTCACTTAGTACCACGTCCGGACCCATTTCAGTGGTTTTTGAGTGCTAATTCTGTATCGCTGGGTCATTGTCATGACCTACATGATACGCAATGTCATTCATGTCATGACCTATCACTTATGTTCGTAATACGCTTCTGTCATACTATGCCACTTTTGGTATCTACCAAGTTACCGAAACGACCATGGGAGCACAAAGACTTAGGCGGCTGTTTCATAACCTACATGACACGCATGACACTCATGTCATGACATATCCTTTATGTTCGTCATCTACTCTTGTCATTGTACGCCAATTTTGGTACATACCAAGTTAACGAGACGACCATGGGAGCACAAAGACTTATGCGGCTAGATAGATAGATACTGTCAAAGTAGCAAATGTTCGCGAAGAAATGCTTCGCATTTAAAAATCAGTAGCCCCACCCCTGTCGAGGAGATGGGGGTAAGCGAACCTTGTGTGTTTCTTCGGTGTTCCTCCGAACGAATTGTAGTGACAACGAGTACCACGTTGAGCTCGAACCAAAACCGGTCACACGCACTGCAGCTGGCTTCGAAGTTCCGGTTGAGAAAATCGCGTTGAAACCTGGCCATCGCACCGGGGAAGTTCGCGTTAGCGTTGCCGAGGCGTGCTGCACCGTTGTCTGGTTCCTGGAGGGCTAGACGACGCTGCTGTTTGGTCTCAACGTCGCGCTCTTGCATTTCGATGTTGGCGGCTCTTTGCTGACGTTTGGCCTCAACATCGCGCTCCCTCAACTCGAGGTCCGCGGCTCTGCGCTGACGTTCGCCTGGGCTTCGGGAGCCCTCACCCTAGAATCGGCACGTCGACGACGAGACTTTTCCCGAGCGTGTTCATTCTGGATGGGTTTCCATGAAATTTCTTCAAAATTAAATCTACCCGTTACGTACGACAATCAATAGCTCATACCCCCTTAAGCAATAGCTCATAGCCACGTAAACGCGGCCTCCCCATTAAGACGACAGAAGTGAAATTCTACGCTTGAATGATTAGCAGCAACGCAACCAGCTGTGAAAGCAGACGATGACGATGAATGTGGGAGCAGTGGCACGACCGCGTGCCGACCACCTCTGCAGCTGTGAGAGCAGCTGGTTTTTTAAGCGAAGATTTATAGGCTCACAAGTGTCGGCTCTGTAGTGGTGGTGTCACACTGAAAGGTGGGCCGATACTGGCGATAGTGCAGATAGGGTCCAAGGTCAGGGGCACATACCAGGGACAAGAAAGAAAGAAAGAAAGAGAGAAAGAAAGCGTAAGAAAGAGAAAGAGAGAGAAATATATAGAGAGAGAGAAAGAAAAGAGAGGGTCGCTGTAACAACTTTATTTTTACTTTCAGCTTCTTCACGGCTTCGTGCCCATAAAACAAATGCAAGCGTTTGAAAAAATTTTGGTAAGACACAGGGTTGCAGTTAGGCCGTTGTGACTGCCATTGATAAAGAATGAATGGTGGTCGAATGAAACTGCAGGCCTCTAGCAAATGGAATAAAATTTACCAGCCCTTCCCCTGTCGAGAAAATTGGGGTAAACGAAGCTTGTCGTGTGTGTATCTGACCTTCGTCATGGTAATGTAAAGTTCACGGCATGTCACGGTAATAAAACATAAATGTTGATTAAATGTAGGCATCGAGGGAAGGAAACGCACAAGGCAACGGAAGGAGGAGTTGCACGAAAGGGAAACAAAAGTAGAAGGGAAGGGAACGAAAAGTACCACGAAAGGGAACGAAAAGTATAGGAAAGGGAAGAGAAAGTAGTAGGTCAAGTACACACACGACAACCTTCGCTTACCCCCATTTTCTCGACAGGGGAGGGCTGGCGATGTTCTTTCTCTCTCTTTCTATATATATATATATATATATATATATATATATATATATATATCTTTCTTTTCTTTTTCTCTCTTTCTATCTCTCTGATTTTGTCTCTCTTGCTTTCTCTCTCTTTTCTCTCCTTCTATTTCATTTCTATTTCTCGCTTTGTTTCTCTCTTTCTCTTTCTAGCTCTTCTTCTTTGTTTCTTGTCCTTGGTATGTGCGCTTGAGCTTGGGCCCTTTTTGCACTATCGCCAGGATCGGCCCAATTTCAGCGTGACACCACCACCACCACTGCCGACCCTTGTGAGCCTATAAAGCTTCGCTTAAAAAACCGGCAGAACCCATCTCACAATGAATGTGGACATTACAGCAATTAGGATTGGATGCTTGTAACGACACACTGTATTACCACCCCTGGGACGTGTCATGCCACGAGGCGTGTATGCAACCGGGTTGCTCTGTCGCGCTTCCATGATGATGATGATGGTGATTTAATGACATCCCCTTTATAAACGGGTCAGTGACAAATTGTCACCTAGCCTGCTTGATTTAATCAGGTATACTATACATATTCCTTATCTAGCATTTTTGTATACCTCTCATTATTCTTTTTCTTCTTTTTTTCCCAAAATCTACCTTAGTACCGCTACCAACGATTTTAAGGGATCAGGTCGTATCCATCTTTTCCCTGCTTTCTTTACATCAGTACTCTAATCGTGTCTTGATTATCTCTGCGGCTGATCTGTTGATGTTTCCTTCCACTTTAAACCCAAGCGCTCCTGGAAGTTGTACGTTGCCTACAGTTCTCGCTGGGTGAATCCCTTTGCATTCCATTAGGATGTGCTGAGTGGTCTCCGGACCTTTACTGCAGCATACACATGCCTCATCTAGCTCCAAATATTTGCTCTGATATGGTTCGGTCTTTAGGCAACTGGCTCAAGCCTCAATTAGCAAGGCACTGCCCTTTGCGTTATCGCACAAACTTTCCCTTTTAATTTCTTTGTTCTCATTCTTGTATATCTCCATGGTCCTTTTTGTTTCCATTCTTTGCATCCAATTCATTATCTGTATTTCTCTCACTTTCTATCTGATGACTCCTCCTCGTCTATTTACAGTTTCTATTATCCTGTGCTTGGTTGCCAACTTCCTTGACCTCTTCATCCATTCTGTGTCTACCCTTTTCAAGTACAGATACTTGTGCACTTTAGTTGCCCATTTATTTTCATGCATGTTCCTGAGTCTTTCTTCAAAACTAATTTTTCTCTGTGTTTCTCTGACTTCAAAAGAGGCCCAAGCCATGTCACCCTGCATTGCCTCATTTGTGGTTTTGCCGTGGGCTCTCAAAGCCAACCGGCCTACTGATCTTTAGTTATCTTCCGACCCCGACCAGATATGCGATTTTAAGCACAGAATTTCATGTGCGAACGTTAGCGCTGGTACCATCGCTCCTTTCCAGATTCCACGCACCACCTAATACTCATTGTGGCCCCATACACGTTACACGCTGCGCCAACTAGCGGTGCCGCCGCGAAGTCTGCGCGTGGCATCTCTGAGAAAAAAATATATATATATATATATAGACAAGGTTGCCTGAATATATATGACGCGGGTATATATATATGACGCTCCGCCGGCCATCTGAGAACTTCTTTTCGTTATTGCAGAGTTGCTCATACCCAGTAACCCAATTTGGCATGAAACAAGTTCAATGAAGAGCCGCTCTTACCCAATGGCACATACCCAGTGAACCAAGTTGGCGTCAAAGAGGTCCATTGACAAAAATAACAGATCAGGCGTTACTGGATAAAAAAAAGCAACGCGGGTATGAGCGGTCCACTCGGATGAGATATACGCAAAGCAACTTTTATTTTATAAACCTTGACCATTACATTTGAGAGAAAAATTAGGACCTCGAAAACTTGTTGCATTTACATTTAATATCGACAATGCCATCGCATATGCGAGCCTTCACTATTGCATTATTACCGTCGCGGAAAATCCCTTACTAGCTTCGACGCAAAACGCAAATTGACATTCCACGTGTTTTCGACATTTGTCGGTGGCTTGTTTTATAATGCTGCTTCTCCTTGAGGCAACAGTTTCCTTTCAAACAGTTCATTACACCAAAAAGGACAGCGGTGGTTCCGCGTCAGTAAACATGCAGGGGGTTCGCTGTTTCTAGGGATGTAGCGTATAAATTTACGGGCGACTACGGTGGTGCCCCCCAGAGGAGCGCCAGCGTGAGCGTCACGGTTAGCAGCGCGCGTCCCACGGCGCTAGGCATGGCGGCCAAGTGGTGCGACGAGGCGGCGGCGTTCTTCCATAGCCCCGTGCACTCGATCCCGAACCGCTGGAAGGACTCTCGCACGGCTCCAATCACGTGCTGGCGTGCGTTCTTCTCCTTGCTACAGTGTGTCGCCTTCAGCGCGGCCACGGCGCAGTCCTTGAACACCTTGAGCTCCTCGCAGATGTCGCTCTTAGCATGTGCGTCGCGGGTTCGTATGACGCTGTAGCCTTCACGCTGGCACTGAAGAGTCTTCTGGCGGAGCTGCTCGAAGCGGCAGAACCCGGTGCCCAGGCCGCCGTCGTCATCGTCGTAGCTGCCGCCACCCCCAGGAGCATCCTGGTACTCTCCTCCAGCCCCGCCAGTGCGCTGCTCCTTGCAGGCCGAGCTGTACTCCTTGAGCACAGTGTGCGAGAACCGCAGCAAGCGGTCCATTAGCTCCTGGTTGCCCTGGCAGTCCTCGTTCTGGAAGATGGGTTTCACGCAGTCCTTGTAGTCACGCACTGCGCGGCACGCCTTCGCCTGCTCCTGGTACACGTTGATGGATCCGACAAAGTTCTGGAATGTCGACCCGCACCTCATGTGGTGGTTGATGAGCTCCTTTCCATCGCAATTTACTTCTCCACCCCCGTACTCCTGGCGGCTGCTGCTGCTGGTCGTTGAGCAGCTCCAGTTGTAGTCGTTCACGTTAGAGCGCATCCTCTGGCGCTCTCGCGTCGCCAGCTCGGCCAGCCGGTGGCAACGGGTGCGATTCAACGCCTTGCCCACACAAGCGGTGTACTGGTACAGCCGCTGGCAAGACTGCCCGTGGACGCCCTTAGCGTAGAGGCGCATAATATCTTCCAGGTTGCGCTCGCACATGGCGCGCAGCTCTAAGTAGGCGTCTTCGCGGCACCGAGGCTGCGCGCCCGCCATCTGTGCCGTCCTGCGACCGACCCCTTCTCTGGCGGAGCGACCGCGCATCGCGAGGACGCTGCCCGGCTGTGGAGCGTTGTCAAGGTCGGCGCGGTCCGGCGGTGCGCCGTGGTATTCAGCTCCCCCCTCCGGGTGGTAGAACCCGCCGCCAGCCTACGGCCACCATCGCCGCCGCCTGCCGGAGAACGGCGGACGCCGCCACGCAGGCGATCAGCAGCAGAAGCGGCGTCCGCGCCGCCATTCCGAGCCCGACCTTCTTATCCGTGGATATTGTGGCTCTTACCCACTATGGGGGATTATCATCACTCAAATGGTTCAATCATGGATAATATCCAGTGAATCAATACCAATCAATAATATATTTAACGCGCCTAGTAACAACACTAATCCCGGGGCGCTGGTACAACGAAAAAGAAGAAAAATGTGCAGCTGCAACGACAAGTTATTGGATGAAAAAATAGAAGGAAACAGTAACTGGATAACCAGCAACATAATGGAATAACACACAATTGAGAGACGGAGTACATATGCGGAAAAAAGTGCCAATCTATGAGAATACAGTAGTGCAGGGCAGCTAGTAAGAAGTATTAAGAGAAAGTGTGAAGCTCGGAACAAGAAGAAAACTACACATTTTTCGAGGTATCAAAATGAAGAAAATGGCGATTGAAATTATTTTGCCTTCTCTGGAGGGTGAGTGCTTCCTGAAAGAGGCAGGACGGTGGAATGGCCTATGTTCCCCGATATTATTATGCGGCTCTCGCAGTGAAGCAGAAGTTAGTAGATTCGACAAGCTAATATTTACATAAATGACTTTGTACAAAAAGGGGACGTCAGTAGACTACGTCTACAGCTAAGTGATGTAAGTGTAGGATGATTATTCAGCCTTAAAAAGTTGTTTGAAGTCGAAGCAAAGTTTAATGGGTTACATGGAATAGGCAAGGAGAAGGCTATATACAGTTGTATGTACAGCTACACCATAGCACTGGTCGCAGTGAACAGCCTGAGCAATGTTATAACATCGACACCGTTGTCTTTTCTCCCACGGGATTGTAGGCCTGTTCTTAATTAGCAGAATCCATTCTGTAGAATAGTACCCCGCGGCAGAATCACCGTCGCGGAGTTGCAGCCTGAAGCCTTGAGACGTGGATGACGTCACCGGGCGTAAAGAGATTACGTGATGTAGGATCGGCGGGTGCGATTTTATCGGGGACGGGAGTTAGCTGGCGCAACACACACTATGACCACGTGTACCGGGAAAGAAGCTTCTTGTAAGGCGCCACACGGCTGCAAGGAGACAAGAGAAACACAAGCGCGCCAGGAGCAGATTGCTGCCATATTGAAACATATAACTTATTCGTGACAAAATAAATATGAGGTGGCACGTGGAATCTGGAAAAGAGTAATGATGCCACTGCTATAATTCGCAAATGACCTTTTGTGCTGAAAATCGTGTTATCTTTACGCGGTTGGAAGTTAACCAAAGATCGGTAGGCTGGTTGGCTTTGGGAGCCCAAGGTAAACCACAAATAGAGGCAGTGCAGAGTGTCATGGAATCGGCCTCTTTTGAAGTCAGCGAAGCGCAGAGCGAAATTTTGTTCTAAAGCAAACTAAGGAGCATGGATGAAAATATATGGGCGGATAAAGTGCCGAAGATGTATAAATAGAAAAAGTACCTGAAAAGCGTGGACACAGAATGAAGGAAGAGGTCAAGAAAGTTGGAAACCAAAAACATGGTAATTGAATATGTAATGAGACAACCAGGGGTCATCAAATAAAGTGAGAAAAAAAGTCGCAGGCCTGCGCTGCACACTTAGTACAGTCACAGCGTCAGCTGGTGGAGCAGGCTCAAGCGTAGCTCCAATTTCGTCACCACGCACACCAGGGTCTTCGCGACAAAGTTTCTTCGCCTTGTTTTGGCGAGAACGATCTGGACTGCCATCCCGGCGTGGACGGCAAGCTGCGGCTCGTATTGCTCTCTGCACAGCAGTCTGCTGAGCCCGATCATGCCTGGCCGCGCAGGCCTGTGACGCTTGCAGGCACCTTAACTAGATGGCGCCACCAAACTGGAGGACGCTGGGCATCGCGTTTTTTTTTATTGCGCGCCTCGTTTGAATGTCATCTCGTCGTCTGCGCATGCGCACGCTAAGTTTGCAGGCGCCTTAACTAGATGGCGCCACCATACTGGCGGAGGATCGGATCGTCTGCACTCTGTTTAAAGCGCATTTTCCGGTGACCGATAGTAAATGCTTGCGTAGCTCAGTGGTAGAGTATCTGACTCCCACGAAGCGGGCGCGGGCTCGATCCCGGCGGGAACCGGGTGCTTTTATCGCATTTCCAGCGATAGCGGTTACGATCGCAGGACGCCGTCGGCGGAGGCAGCATTGGCCGATTTCAGGCTCGAGTTGTTTGCGTTAAGGGCAAAACTGTACCAGAGCAAATAGTCGCAACTAGATGAGGCATGCGTATGCTGTAGCAAAAATCCGGAGGACACTGCACGGGCATGATTTTTCGGGCCGAGCACGGCCCGCACCCGTTTTACGAGGCCCTAGCCCAGCCCGGGCCCGTAATACAAAGCCCGGCCAGGGCGTACATGACCGACACCAGCCCGGGCCCGACCCGGGCCCGTGTTACTGACTGCGGGCCCGAACCGGGCCCGGGCGTTCATTACTAAGCTTAGCTAGGGGCCGCGTGTGCATGACCAGGCCCAGCCTGTAAGTAAAAAAAGAATTTTTTGCTTACAGATTGTACCGTATCTGTAAGCCTCACCTTCTCGAGGTTTAATCAGCGGCAGTATATAAGCAATAAAAGACTGAAATGTTTGTTTCTCGCACGGGAAGATCAGTAATCTGGCCCATTCCCTGTTATGCTATTTTTCTGCTGGTGCGCATGCACTAACCTTGATTTGTAGGATATGGTTCTAGGATGTCATTTTGCATGCAAATAGACAGGGTGTTTCTTTTTAGCTGAACCAAATCTTTAAAAATTGTCTGTGGCAGAATGCACAATTACAATCCTTGATCTAAACTACTCGATGAGGCGGCCATTACTTCCACGAGGAATCAAAACGCCATATTGAAAATTAACGTATTTACGCTAATTACCTTTTTAATTAATTATTTTGCGGCACATCTTTCAATCTACGAATTATAGCCGCTGAGTTCGCAAGGCGTATCCACTTGGAACGAATTCTCATGACTAAACCAGTTTCGAGATAATAATTTTCGATGCGTCTGACGAAATCAATCAAACCAAATCAATTTATTCTCCAGTTAAAACGCTGGACGGTCATTTTGGACTAAAAGCTACATACGTAGCTTGACGTGACCCAAAAGACCAAGCAAGGCAATAGTAAAGCAAACCATGTGCGCACATGTACAATAATTCTGATATATTTCCAGCTCTCGCTGGAATTCCTCATGGTCGAAATAGCTATATGAATAGAAAGACAGATAATATTTCCGTCATGGCGAGTTAGCAGAATTGGAAAAAGTTTTAACAGAATGCATTTTAAGCAACACTACAATAGCAATACTAGCTATACAAAACAATGCAACACCAGCTATACAACATAGCATGACAGTGAATTTTACAAGATCAACATTTGCTAAGAAAACGAAACAGGTTGTACATATATCTCAGAACCAAGCACAAAGGCAGTATAATAATCACATCAGATACATTACAAGCAAACAAAGTATGGGCTGAGTTCTTTCTGACTGAAATTATCGACATTTATTGTATTACTTCAAAGTGAATGGTAGGTTATGTATTATCGACTGATGCTCTGAAGTATGGAATTAACCATATCTCAGGATTTCTTGTGTTCGAATTAATGCGACGACGCTCTAAGGAGGGTAATTGTTTTATGTAGTTCCAAGCTGATTCTGACATGGATGGCCTAATGGATGGTCAAAACGCCTAATTGAATATTTAACGTAATTACGCTAAAGAACTTCTTAATTAATTATTTTACAGCACATCTTTCAATCTACGATTTAAAGCCGCTGAGTTTGCAAGGCGTATCCACTTGGAACGAATTCTCAGGACTGAACCAGTTTCGAGTTAATAATTTTGAAAGTGTCTGACGAAATGCATGGGCGTTCCAGTTAACTTTTTGAGGAAAACGCTGTTTTATGCATTGAAGCACAAAAGTAACTGGCCGTAGCGCTAAAATAATGCAATAGTATCGACACTCGTAATAGTGCGACCGCAAAAGCAGTAACATGAAAATGGTTTGAGGAGCGGTTCTTTGTATAACTTATTTTTCCTTACGCGGTAACGATGTTCGTTTTTGTGGAAAAGAAAAAAAAATTAGCGTAGCTTGCACTGGGGCGCAATGCTAAAGAGACAGCGCAGCTGATGGGCACCTAGCTAGTCCTGGTTTTTGGGCTAGGCTAAGCACTACCAAGTCATCCCCAGCATTTCCCGCAATTTATTTATAATTATTTATTATTGATCAATTATCGATTAGCTATTGATTGGTTATCAATAGTCTATCTCAAGATATTGGCCACGTATTTGGGCTAGGCTAAGCACTACCAAGTCATCCGCAGCATTTTCCGGAATTTACTGATTATTCATCGATTATCGATTAGCTACTGATTGGCTATCGATTGGCTATCGTAAGGTATTGGCCACGTATTTGGGCTAGGCTAAGCACTAACCAAGTCATCCCCAGCATTTCGCGTAATTTATTGATTCATCATCATCATCATCAGCCTATATTTTATGTCCACTGCAGGACGAAGGCCTTCCCTGCGATCTCCAATTACCCCTGTCTTGCGCTATAGTATTCCAACTTGCGCCTGCAAATTTCCTAACTTCATCATCCCATCTGGTTTTCTGCCGACCTCGGCTGCGCTTCCCTTCTCTTGGTATCCATTCTGTAACCCTAATGGTCCACCGGTCCACCAATTTATTGATTATCGACTAGCTATTGATTGGCTATCAATTGCCTATCGATGACTAAGTTTAAGTAGACCCACCACCGGTAGCTAGACTTATCCAGGCTCAGCTTCGCTACTTCACAGGTGTATACATGTGCCATTGCGCTTGTACTCTTTCTGCACTGCTGCCAGGATCGGCCCACATTTTTGGATTCAGCAGACAAATTACGCACGGCTGAAACAGCTCCGCTGTTGAAAATGAGAACTTCACCAGCTTTAAAATTTTCTTTGATAAGATATACAGTCATCTTGCACGTGTCACTTCAGCTTGGCACAGAATGCATTGAACCATGCAATGGATAACGGTCGCGTGTGCTCGAAAGCCTACTTAGGCCCTTTCATGAGCGGGCGTGAGTCTGGCCCGGGCCCGCGGCATCAAGCCCGGGCCCGGCCTGAGCCCGCTGACAAACGCTTCGCACGGCCCAGCCTTTCGGGTTGGCCCGGGCCCGTGCAGTGCTCTACTCAGTGCATCCTAAGGGAATGCTAAGAGATTCACCGACTGAGACCCGTAGGTAACGTAAACTTTTCTTGCACTTGGACTTAAAGTGCAAGGAAGCATCAACCGATCTGCAGTCGAGATAAGCGAATCACGTCTATAGTACTGGTGGAAAAAAGCCAGGGAAGAGATTGATACTACCGGATTCGTTGCCGGCATAGGTAGCGGTACTAGGTAGATAACGGAGTTTTGAGAAAGTTAACGAGATCAAGGAGGTGAATAAAAAATGCAAGAAATAAAAGCATGTATAGCATACCTCATTAAGTAAAGCATGTTATGTAACTATGTATCACAGCCCCTTTTCAAAGGGGGTGCCAATAAATCATTATCATCGTTGAAGCAGGAAGCAAGAGTGCTGCAGCAATACACGCCTCATACATACATCATTTCGACGGCGGCAATACAGTGTGTCGTTATATTGATTCAATAATAAACGCATTGCCGTCGGCATTCATCGTGAAGTTAGTCCTGCAAATTTTTTGTAATTTCGTTAA
The DNA here is from genome assembly GCF_013339745.2 of Dermacentor silvarum. Classification (NCBI taxonomy): domain Eukaryota; kingdom Metazoa; phylum Arthropoda; class Arachnida; order Ixodida; family Ixodidae; genus Dermacentor; species Dermacentor silvarum. The sequence goes on from NC_051156.1 coordinate 39,159,650, forward strand.
GGTGCTTATGATCCACGCAGAATCGCCATGTGCCGTCTTTCTTTCGTACCAGATCGACAGGTTACGCATATGGACTACAAGATGGTTCGCCGAGCGTCTTGTCAACTTCGTCTTGATTAACATGACGCTCAGTCACGGACAACATATACAGTCTTCGAATAAAATTCAAAGGGTCTCTTATGTTAACCTTAAGATGACTTGAAGGCGAAATTCCAAGTGCCGATGCATTAAAGACGGGCACATAATATACACATCCCCATTGATTTGCTTATCTATAGAGTTCGATTAGTCATCCCTCCTAGTTCGCTTACTCATCCTCTAAATTCGCTTAGTCATTCCCCTTAATTCGCTTAGTGTACTTGGCTTAGTCATCCCTCTTAACTCGCTGAGTCATCCTCTTAATTCGTTTACTCATCATCATAATTCGCCAAGTCATCTTCTCTATTAGCTTATTCATATAAGACGATGAAGATGGTGACTCGTACTTCATCAAAATTTTTGGGGGAGCGTTTGCATATAGGTAAGACGCAAGGGTCTCAAAACGGTGTCAAAAGGCTGTAGTGAGTGAGCACGGAAGCAGTAGCGAGTGGATTGACCTTCGTGCCGCCGCTTGCATCAACGCGAACTAAGCCACGAAAACACAGCGGAGGGCGGACTCTGCCCCCGCCGCAGATGGCTTGCACGATACAGCTGCGCGGGCGTGCGCGCGCGGCGTAGAACGCGCCCGCTCCCCCTCCCCTCCCCCCCCCTGAAATTTTCCGGGCATTCGGGCCGCGCGGGTAAAACGAGCCCCCATCACTATCCTCCCTCCGGAGCGTTGCGTGCGACTGGCAGACGGCGTGCTTCCTTCCTGCTTCTTTCGCTTGCTTGCGTGCGGGGGTTTGAGCCACCCTCGCACGCTTTCACTCGCATATACAGCATACGGCACGCGGCGACGATTTTGTCACGCGTGCACTTTATACGGCACTTCACGGCGACGGCGACGAATGCGGCCACGCCGACGGCCGAAATGCGCCTGGAGTGTCCATAGACTTGCTATCGCAATCAAATAAATGTATTCCTACAATTCTTAACAAGCAAACGCTTAAAATGCCTCCTGAACAGGAGAGAGAGAGAGAGAGAATAAACTTTAATCGAAAGAGCACGCGAGCGTAGGTAGATCCTCCGCTCTGCAGTGGGTGGTCCCCTCAGTCGAGGAGTCCAGCGGCCTTAGCTGCCCTTCTCGCTCGGTTGACCAGGTTGAGCTGGTCCGTCGAGTCGGAGTTGGACAGCGCTGCCTCCCATTGCTGTGTGGTGGGGCGTGTTATGGGTGTGAGCTGTGGTGTGTTTGCGCAATCCCATACCATGTGGTAAAGCGTTGCACATTGATCGCTGTGTGGACATTTACAGGAGTACAGCGCAGGGTGTATGGCGTGGCAAAGACTGAATTGTGGATATGTTTTTGTTTGGAGTTTTCGCCATATTACGGCTTCCTCTCGCGTCAGAGCATTAGGCGGTGGGGGTAGTGTCCTTTGTGAAAGCGATAGTGTTGTAGGATGTGCGTGTAGGTTAATGGTATGGGCTCTGGTTGGAACTGCTCGGCGCGGTCATCTCGCGGCTCCCGGTGTGCATGCGCTCGGGCGTAGGCGTGTGCCTGCTGATGAAACGCCTCTTAGAGCAACTGGGACAAACAACTCTCCCGAATCAAGGGACCGTTACTGCCAGTGCATGAAACAGTACCTCAAAAGTATAGACGAAGCAAAAGCTGGATTTTAAAGCGAGGTGTTAATGGCTAGGGCTCCCCTCATTTTTTTTCTGCGCAGGCAAAAATGTGGCCGATCCTGGTGATTGTGCAGAAAGGGCCCAACCGCAATGGCACATAGCCCTGTGGCCTCCGGGTGGTAGGCTATGCGAGCTGTAACGCGCCCTTGAACTGCCCTTGTCACAAATGGGACCCAAAGAGGTCTCAGGAACTGTTGGAACAACAGTACTACCACCAGATCTCAGCCCGAAAGGCCCACCCGCGTTGGCCATGTCTGTGTTCGCACCGCTCTCTCATTGTTGGCGTTCCAGCCGGTTGCGTGCCTATTTTCCTGCCGCTCTCCCGGAGCGGCTGCACCGTCGCGCGTGTATTGAGAAGGTGCCATTCTTCATTTTGAATTTCACTTCTCTTCTGTCGTCGTAATGGCGAGGCCGCGTATAGTGCGCACTCCCAGGAGCAACGCATCTACGAAAATGAGTTCGTGTCTTTCATCAAAATTCTGTATCACCTGTGTGTGCTTTGCTTAACAGCTTTGCTGGTCATCCACCTTCGCAGAGTGGAATGCCTCTTGAATATTTTTCTTCAGATTTACTCGCAATACTGCCTACTAACTGTCTTATGTAGACAGAAGAAGTTTGTAACATGTAGACAGAAGTGGGGCCGAGACCCGAGCTCACAGCGAACACGAATACAAGTGCTTCATTGCGACCTCCCCAAACTCCCCAGCCCTCCTCTCCATTCCGCCTTCTGCTCGCAGCAGTAGGTGGCGCTAGTAGCCGGTGGCGCTATATATACAGCTAGTGCAGCACAACACTATCAATTGTCACACTCCTCCCCCTTTAGTTCTTGTCATGGAGAATACCGGTTCACAGGGCGTCTTGTCCGTGCAATTTTTCTCAGTGCGACAGGGCTTCCTTCCAATGGGAAGACTGCTGCTGGCAGCTCAGTTGACTTGGTGGCTGTTCTGGCTCAGCAGCAGCTCCTGCAGGCTCCACAGGCGCTGTTGTTTGTTGCTCAGCTGGCTGATCTAGAGGCACAGTGTTTGTAGGAGGTGTCGGCTGTACGAGGTTGGGGAGAATCTGGTCCCCATGTCTGTGCCTCAAAGTTCCATCCTGTAATACAACCTCAGCTGAGGCGCAACTCATAGGACTGCTAACAGAAGCAGGTACCCATGGTGGACCTGATCGGAAATTCGTGGTGAACACTGGGGCACCTGGGTCCATTATTGGCGCAATGCGGCAACCCTTGTGCGTATGTAGATTTTGCTTTATCTGCTACAGGTGAACAGACGATCAAAGACTTGGGCGCTTGACATCCAAGGGCGTCTTGATTCTTCTCATGAGCAACTCGCACGGCGCACGGCCTGTTACATCATGAGGCGTTGAGCGGTAGTAGAAGAGCACCCTGGCACTTGTGTCCTGAACTCACCCAGTGTGCTTTTCTTCAGTTTATCTTTGATAGTCTGTACTACCTGCTCTGCAGCCCCGTTAGAAGCAGGGTGATATGGTGGCACCATCATGCGACGGATGCCATTCCTGTTCAGGAAGTCAGCGTACTGGCTGCTGGTGAACGCTGGCCCATTGTCGGAGACAATGATGTCTGGCAGACCATGTTGAGAAAAGACAGTCCTGAACACAGAGATCGTGGCCTCTGCAGATGGTGACGAAACAGGGTGAACTTCTACCCACTTGGAAAAAGCATCCACCATCACGAGGATGTAGTGTCCCATAAATGAACCTTCAAAACCATCATGAATCCTGGACCAGGAAATGGCCATGGCATAACTGGTATCCTCCGTGCAGACTTCTTGTGCGCTTGGCAAACAGCGCAGCTCCGCACCTGGTTCGTCATGTCATTGTCGATTCCAGGACACCACACATGATACCTAGCAATCAACTTTGATTTCTAAATTTCAGGGTGGCCGGCGTGCAAAAGCCTAAGTACTTGGGATTGCAGGGACTTGGTAACGATGACACGGGCTCCACACAAGAGGCATCCTTCATACAGACTAAGTCCACTGGTCTTCGTGGTATAAGGGCCCCAGTCTCCACCTTCCGCAGTAGGACTCCCGGTCAGGACAGCCTCAGCCACTTGTGACAGCATGGTATACCTTGCCGTGGCACGTCTAACGACTGCAGGTGACAGGACATCAGGGTAAGCTTGTTCTAACGTGAAGAAATTGGCAGGCGTAGAGTCGCGAACCTCCGTTGCAGGAAGAGGTAGCCGCTGAGTCCATCAGTATGGCCTAGCATACTGTCTGGCTTGTAGACGAGCTTCACTTGATAACTTGATAATGCAAGTGCCCACTTGAGGACTCTCGGCGATGCCTGGCTTGGCACACCTCGACTTGAACCAAAAAGTCCTAGCAATGGCTGGTGGTCTGTTACATCAGTGAACGGCCTTCCCCACAGGTACTGATGAAATCTGCAGACACCAAAAATCAAAGCGAGACCTTCCTTGTCAATCTGACTATAGTTCCGCTCAGCAGCAAGCATAGTATGTGAAGCAAAAGCTACAGGTCTTTCGGTTCCATCTGCTTCGGTCTGTGCCAAGACTGCACCAACACCATACGGTGACGCATCGCAACTGAACACAAGTGGTTTCTCAGAACAGTAGTGGACCAGAACAGGTGCATTTGACAAGAGGCTTTTACTTGTGATGAATGCTTGCTGTTGCTGTTTCCCCCAGCTCCACTTTTCCCGTTCAAGAAGCAGCTGATGCAAGGGACGTAGTCTTGTTGAGGTGTTTGACAAAAACCGTCTGTAGAAATTAAGCAGGCCAAGATATCTTTGAAGCTTCTTCACATTATGTGGCTCTGGCGCATTGATGATGACCTCTACCTTCTTGGGGTCAGGCTTTAGACCTTGCTTGCATATAATGTGGCCCGGGTATTCCACTTCGGGAGCGAAGAACACACACTTGTATAGCTTCAACCTAAGGCCCATTTCCCAAAGTTTCTGCAAGACAATCGTCAGATTCTCCAAATGGTCTTTGTCCTCGATGCCTGTAATAACAATGTCATCAAAGTAAACAGCTGTTTTCGGCACACCACGAAGGAGGTTTTCCATCTCTCGCTGAAAGATAGCAGGTGCAGCAGAAACGCCAGAAGGTAAGCGTGTATACTGGAAGAGACCCATTTGTGTGTTGATGGTCACATATTCACGGCTTTCTGCATCCAGAAGTATCTGCTGGTAGGCGTCTCGCAGGTCAAGTTTTGTAAACTTCTGACCTCCCGACATGGCTGCCCACAGCTCTTCAGGACGCGGAACTGAGTAGGTTTCCATGAGTGACACAGCATTAACTGTTTGCTTGAAATCTCCGCAAATTCTTATTGTGCCGTTTTTTTTCTGATCAGGCACAATCGGCGCTGCCCATTTGACTGTCTTCACGGAAACAAGAATGTTCTCACGTTGCAACCTCAGGATCTCCTGCGTTACGAGGTCAACCAAAGCGAACGGAAGTGGCCCTGGTTTGTAGAATTTCGGCACTGCATCTGTAGGCACAAGAATTTTGGCGGAGGATCCCTTGAAAGTGCCAATGCCTTCTGCAAACACCTCAGGAAAACGAGCAATAAACTCGTTGACATCACTAACTTAGTTAATTTGTTTGAATCCTTCGACGCCAATGCCCAACCCTTGGAACCCGTTGCGCCCGAGCAACGTTGGAGCAGTGCCAATCGTGAGGAACAACGGAAGGACCCGTTCGTGTCCCTTGTATCCAACGCAAACGTTTGCCTTGCCCTTGATTTGCTGAAGCTCCCCAATAAACTCGCGCAAAAATACGTTTGAAGGTTCTAGATTCACTTCTGGAAAGGCATGTTGAAACTGGTTTACTGGCATCACGGAGACGCTTGCACCAGTGTCCAACTCCATCTGAAACGGCTTCACGAACAGTTCCACGGTGACAAGGAATGGCGGCACGGTCGGCTCACCGCTTAGGTGCCACATGTCAACAACGTCAGCATCACGCGGAACATAAAGCATGTCGGCGTCGTCAACAGCGTTTACTTGCGTGGTACGTGTTGATCGTGGCGGGCCAGTCCTCACAGCAGACGTGTTTTCCTTCGCGAATGTGTCAGCCTTTCGCGAGTTGCAGACGACTGCCAAGTGCCCTACTTTCTTGCAGTCTTGACAGTGCGACTTGCTGCGTCTGCATTGCGATGCTAAATGATTTCTGTCGCCGCAGCGGTAACACGCCATGCTCTTGGCCGCGGACGATACTCGGTGAGTAGGCAAACCCGGTAAACTACTTGCAGTTGCCTGACACAGTTCACCGGCATCCTTTTTAGCGGCTTCCATTGCCAGGGCAGTTTTCACTGCGTCCTCGAATGTGACGTCGGAACGCTCGAGTAGCCGCGTATGAACCGCTGCGTTGTTTATGCCACATACTATTCGGTCTCTCAGCATGTTGTTGAGTGTGGTTCCATAATTGCAGTGTTCAGACAAACACTTGAGAGCCGCAACAAAGTCGCCGACTGCTTCTGCTTCGGAACGCCTCCTCGAATTGAAGCGAAAGCGTTGCACAACGACGGATGAGGTGGGGGCGTAGTGCCTGCCAAATACGACCAGTATCTCGTCGAGTGTTTTATCTTGGGGCGTTTCCGGCTTTACAAGGTTGCGAAGTAGCGCATAGGTACGAGGCCTGCAGCAGCTCAAAAATATTGACCTTTTCTTTGCTGGCACGGCGTCGTTGGCTTCGAAGAACTCTTGGACGCGCTCCACGTAAGCACGCCAGGCGTCGCCTTCCTCCTGGAACGCTTCGATGCTACCGAAGGTAGGCATGGCTGTTCATGTAGGTCGGTGCACCCTCGTCGCCAATTTGTCACATGTAAACACAAGTGGGGCCGAGACCCGAGCTCACAGCAAACACGAATACAAGTGCTTTATTGCTACCTCCCCAAACTTCCCAGCCCTCCTCTCCACTCCGCCTTCTGCTCGCAGCAGTAGGTGGCGCTAGTAGCCGGGGGCGCTACAGCTAGTGCAGCACAAAAGAATCAATTGTCACACTAACCCTAACAATTCTGGAGTATTATTCCACCAAAGGCCCAACAAACCGAAATCAACTCATTAACGAGGATGATGAGCCCACCAAGCCTGACCAGTGAACAACAGTCCTTAATAATCACTTCTGGTCTGTTTAACACTGGCAGTCCCAAGTTTGACCTTGACCCCTTACGGGACGTCTTCTCCAGAGCTATGCCTGATGTTCAAATAACTCCGGAGCATCATACTTAAAAAAGCATCATCCGCAGGCTGCAACAACAATAAGAGTAAGCTACTCAAAACTACCATTACAACATCTAGTAAAATGCTGCCCCTACTATTTGACCAATCCCTACAAAACTCGGCCGTTCCCAACGATTGAAAAATAGATAAAATTGTTCCAATGTTCAAGACCGGAAGCACAGAACTTTCCACGAATTACAGACCAATTTCTCTGACTAGTATCCTATAAAAACTGCTTACACACATAATTGCTTCCAACCTAATAGCCCACATCGAATCGATTACCTTTTACCCGCCTACAACATTGCTTCCGCAAGCAACAATCCTGCGAAACTCGACTGGATGAGTTCACACATCATTTGCTAGATTATATGGATGACCTCTTTCAGATAGTGGCCATATTTCTGGACTTTTCGAATGCATTCGATTGAATATCTCACAGTCATTTCCTCATTAAACTGTCTTCCCTTGGAATCAGTCAAAACCTAATCCACTGGATGCAACACTTTCTGAAAGGTCGAGTTCAGTTTACCACTGCTACTAACACTAACCCTTAATTTGCTAGTATGACGTCAGGAATTCCTAAATGTGCAGGTTTTCACCGCTGTTATTTTCAATATATATATATATATATATATATATATATCAATGAGCTTCCTGCTAACATAAAGTGAAAATTACGGATTTTCTCCGATGACTGCGTTATTTAAAACCCTGTTCATAACTCAGACGACATCACTACTCTGTAACAAGGTTTAGATAATATCGCTGCGTTGTTTAATCATTGGATCATGCCCTCTAACTTGTCAAGATGCAAATTAATATCATTGTCGCGCAAATGCACCCCAAAAAACTACACATACCAGACTAATTCGTTCCCTATTAGCTCGACCGAAACTTAGCGTTGTTTAATCATTGGATCATGCCATCTAACTTGTCAAGATGCAAATAATATCATTCTCGCGCAAATGCACCCCGATAAACTACACATACGAGACTAATTCGTTCCCTATTAGCTCTACCGAAAAAGTACCAATGTCCCAGACCGGAAGCACAGAACTTTCCACGAATTACCGACCAATTTCTCTGACTAGTTTCCCATAAAAACTGCTCACACACATAATTGCTTCCAAACTAATAGCGCACATCGAATCGATTACCTTCTACCCGCTACAGAGTCTGCTCCATGTTTCAGTTGTACAGAGTACTATTTATAGGATACCTACGCTACAGCCTTCCAATGTTGTCTAATACGTGCAAGTCAAATGTTCGCTCGTTGGAGAGCTTACAGGGCCAAGCTATGCGCACTTGCTTAGGACTTCCTCGAGGCGCGTCAACCCCTGCAACAATCGTACTCGCCAAAGATCATCCGATGCAAACATACGTTGCAGTGATTGTCTCAGGGCGCATATCCGTCATCTTTCCCACGTCTCCGATCATCACTTGGCGTTCTTGCCTTCGCAAAGACCTCGTTACACGTTTTCTGAAGTTATCGTCACCAGTACACATTGCCTTCCACCAGGATACACCCCAGCAGCAAGGCCTTCATTCCCCTTGTGGTGCCTGCAACATCCTCAGGTGCGCCTAAGTATTCCGGGAGTAAAGAAGAAGGCCAATCACCCAAGAATAGCTCTTAAACAGATGACGCTACTGTTAATGAATGAAACCTACTGGGACCGAATACACATCTATACCGATGGTTTCGTCTCATCTACCAGTTCTTCAGGTGCCGTTATCATTCCGGCTACAAAAACTGTCCCACGTGACAACATCAACGGTGGCAGAGCTTGCTGCCGTGCGTGCTGCTGTACAATACCTCCAGCAAGAGACACCTCAGAAATGGGTCATCTTTTGTGATTCTAATGCAGCACTTCAGAGACTGCATTTTGCCATTCATCACAGGTCTCATGAGCAGCTGGTATATGAGATAAGAGACGGCCTTGTGTCTTTTTGTGGGTGAATTTGGGTTCTCGGGGGGCAGGCGCCCTGTCAGGCGTTTTTGCCTTTTAGCCGGTCCCCTAGGCAACTGTATGTGTGCGTATATATACATATATGTATGTATATATTTTTTATTGGTTGCCTGAAATAAACTTCAAACTTCAAACCACCATCACGCTATAGCTAAAGGGCATGAAATTATATTTCAGTGGCTACCGGGACATACCAGCATTGCTGGTAATGACCTCGCCAAAGAAGCCGCCCGGTCTGTTCATCTGGAAGGCCGACCAGTCCCAATCCCCCTTATCCAGGACCGACGCTGCAGGAAAACTTCATATCGTGGCTAAAGCTATGTCATACAAATATTGGTCTTCTCTTAACCTCCCGAAGTGTCATCTCCACAAAATTGACCCATCCTTGAAGCTACAAGTGCCATCAAACATTTCCCGCTCAGAGGCGACAGTCTTGTGCCGTCTCTGGCTTGGGGTGGCATTTACAAAGGCCTACTCGTTCCGCATTGAAATTGGGGATACGCCCATGTGCGACTCTTGTGAAACTAGAGAAATAATTGGACATGTCTTATGGCTCTGTCCCCAATAATTCGACGTTGAGCGTGAGGCTCTCCGGACAACATTGAACCGGCTGGACTCTCGACCATTTTCTGAAATGAAGATCCTAGGACCATGGCCGTATGCGTCGATGGCACAGAAAGCCACGAAAGCCTTGTTGCCCTACCTCAAGTCGACAGGTCTTGGCGACCGTCTGTAGACCGTGCGAAGTTTCAAATGTGCGCCAAACTGTGCTGCCTCTATTTCCTTGCTCTCTCTTTTCATCCCTATACCCCCTTTCCCCAGTGCAGGGTAGCAAACCGAGCGTGCGTCTGGTTAACCTCCCTTGTTTTCCTCTCTTCTATTTCTCTCTCTCTCTCTCTATAAGTACCTAGGAGTGCATTTAACACCATCACTATCATTCGTATCACATATCGAAGCCATCTGGTCTGAGGCATCACACACACACTTGTATACCTACGTCGCAATCTTAAATCGGCATCCGCTGACATCATGAAACTGGCATACATAACATACGTGCGACCAAGGCTTGAGTACGCGTGATACATATGGCATTGCATGTCAATCATATCTTGCCAATGAAATCGAAGCAGTACAAAACGGCGCAGCGCGTTTCATACTATCTCAGTATTCTCCGTACATCAGTATAGCTGCTATGAAATAGACTTCCTTCCTTTCAGCATTAGAAGCACGTCCTGTAATCGCTGGTCTTTGCTTGCTGCATTCGTTCTTTTATCAGTCGCATGCAAGGCACGCTCTGCTAAGCTCACCACTCAGATCGCCCTTGAGATTAGCCCACACACGTCACATCGCACGCGTAAGCGGCCGAACATCGGCAATGAATAACTCCCTCTTCCCGCACACAGTACCCTTGCAGAACACGTTTCCTAACATCAAAGCTTCATGCTTAGATCGAGGAAAATTTCGCTAACAATTAAACAATGCAGCGCCTGCTCTCAGAGGAAACGCACCCGCCATAGCGTGTTAACTTGCATTCGTTCTAGCGTACGCTATTTTTATTCGCTGTATTTCTTTTGCTAATTTTATAAGCAGCTGCTTTTTATTGTAGTTTATTTGCAAACTTGATGTATGCTTTCCTTATCAAAGCTTGTGGAACACTAGCTCCCCACAAGCTGTCACAGCTTGTGAGCAGCTAGTGTTCTACAAGCAGCGGTCAGAAACTGGGACAACTTCAAGCGGAAGTTCTCTAATCTATTCGAAAGGGCTTTTAAGAAAGAGCTTGCTGCGAACAAAGAGCTATCGACGCGCATTCAGACATCCACTGAACATTATGTCGCTTACATCCAAGCAGCTAGTCTCGGCTGCATGAGTTGCAAACAATTGTAGAGGCGTTCTGCTTAGGTAGGAGATGGCAATAGCAAACATAAGAGTGGGCTGTCATCTGTTGCTAACACTAATGCGTTCGTAGAGGTTAAACAAGTCCTCCACGCCTATCCCGTGTGGGCTTGAGAAAACACCAGGGTATTGTGGGACGGGAAGCTCGATATAAATCATAGTCATAAGCGGGGCAACAGCCAGTGTTAAGGCGTCGTTTCACCAGAAGTCGTGGTGGGGACCAAGGGAAAAGAGCCGCTTTGGAGCTCTGTGACAAGGACCGGGAACGTGTACCTCCACCAAAAAAGTCAGAGAAGGCTATATACAGCTGTATTTACAGTCGCACAAACGCAGTCATTGCTTTTGTGTTGCTTTTGCTGGTTTTTTCCAGCAGCTAGACGCGATATTCTCTTTTGTTAATATTGTTACGCGAAGAACGAGTCAGTAAGACGGGCAACTATTTACAGGTTGTATTTACAACAGCGGTTGCAGCGCTGACCGGTTAGGTTCACAGCGCGAGCCCAGCTCGTTCTTCCTCTTCTTTTCTCGAGTGATGGCGCCCGCGCGCCTCGGTCAAACAATCAAATACCACACGCGTGTAGCATAATCCCCCGGCGGCAGAAGCGACGTCCCGGAGTGTCTAAATGTCATCACTGGGAGGGTGATACTGCTTCAGTCGTGTAACGTGCACGATATCGCTGAACTGGGAAGCAGATGGGGCGTCAGGGGCGATCTCGTATGTGACGGGAGTCACGGCAGGAAGCACTCGGTAGGGGCCTGTGTAACGCGACAGCAGTTTTTCTGACAGGCCGACCTGACGCGACGGATACCATAGAAGCACCAAAGAACCAGGCGGGAAGTGCACGTCTCGGTGTCGCTGGTCGTACAAACGCCTTTGACTCTCTTGGGAGTTCAGAAGGCGGTCACGGGCAATTTCCCTTGCGTGAGCAGCGCGGGCGACGGCATCAAGTGCATATTCACTGGTGGGTGCCGCGTGAACAGGGAGAGTTGTGTCGAGGGGCAGTGCTGGTTCTCGGCCGAACAGGAGGAAAAATTGGGAATAGCCGGCTGTGTCGTGGCGCGAGGAATTATAGGCAAAGGTGACAAACGGCCGAGTGAGGTCCCAGTCTGTGTGGTCTGAAGAGACATACTTCGCGAGCGTGTCTGTGAGAGTGCGATTAAGACGCTCCGTGAGGCCATTAGTTTGCGAATGGTATGACGTGGATAGCTTGTGCCTCGTGGCACAGGACTGCAGGATGTCCGCGATAACTTTTGACAGGAATGTCCGGCCACGGTCTTTGAGAAGTTGTCGCGGAGCTCCATGTAATAAAATCACGTCGCGTAAAAGAAAATCGGCAACATCTGTGGCACAGCTTGTAGGGAGCGCTCGGGTGATGGCGTAGCGCGTGGCGTAATCGGTGGCCACAGCGATCCACCTGTTCCCAGAGGTAGAAAGAGGAAAGGGACCAAGTAAGTCTAAACCAACCCGAAAGAATGGCTCCGCGGGAATGTCGATTGGTTGCAGGTACCCAGCAGGTAGCGTCGATGGTGTCTTGCGTCGCTGGCATTTATCACACGCAGCTACGTATCTTCGAACGGAGCGAGCAAGCCCAGGTCAAAAGAAGCGTCGGCGGATCCGGTCGTAGATACGTGACACACCGAGGTGACCGGCAGTTGGGAGGTCGTGAAGTTCGTGAATAACAGCCGAGCGAAGGTGTTGAGGGATCACAAGGAGTAATGCTGGGCCGTCGGGGTGAACGTTGTGGCGGTAGAGTACGCCATCTTGAAGTGTGAATAAGCGAAGGGAACTGTCGGCAAGTGGACATTCCAGGTGGTCAATGATGACACGCACGGACGGGTCACGGCGCTGCTCGTCGGCGACATGGGCCAGTGGAAAAACAGAGAGAACGCAGGCGTCGGTGTCAGGCTCAGACGTAGAGGTCGGGTCTTCGACTGGGTAGCGAGAGAGGCAATCTGCGTCCTGGTGTTGGCGTCCCGACTTGTACGTCACTGTGTAGGGATATTCTTGTAGTCGGAGAGCCCAACGACCGAGCCGGCCAGTAGGATCCTTGAGCAACGAAAGCCAACACAGCGCATGATGGTCTGTGATTACTGAGAAGGGCTTGCCATATAAATATGGGCGGAACTTTGAAACAGCCCAGACGAGAGCAAGACATTCGCGCTCGGTAATCGAATAGTTGCGCTCTGCAGTTGTCAGGAGTCGGCTAGCGTAGGTTATAACGCGGTCGTGTCCGTGTTGGCGTTGCGCTAAGACGGCGCCAATCCCATAACCACTGGCATCGGTTCGGACCTCTGTTGGTGCGGACGGGTCAAAGTGGGCCAAGATCGGTGGATTAGTCAGAATCGTCATAAGGCGTGAAAATGTGGCAGCCTGAGGGGAACCCCACGTAAAAGGCACGTCTTTCTTCATAAGTTCTGTGAGTGGTTGAGCGATTGCTGCGAAATCTTTCACGAACCGTCTGAAATAAGAACAGAGCCCCACAAAACTGCGGACGTCTTTGACAGACTGAGGTACAGGGAAAGCCGTTACTGCTCGAACCTTCTCCGGGTCGGGTTGTACTCCGGAAGTATCGACGAGATGGCCGAGCACTGTAATCAGTCGGCGCCCGAAGTGGCACTTCGATGAGTTTAATTGGAGCCCAGCCTTGCGGAAGACGTCAAGGATGGCTGCAACGTGCTCAAGGTGCGTCTAAAATGTAGGAAAAAACACAAGGACGCCGTCGAGGTAACAAAGGCAAGTGGACCATTTGATACCATGAAGCAGAGAGTCCATCATCCGTTCGAACGTGGCGGGGGCATTGCATAAACCGAACGGCATAACCTTAAATTGGTAGAGGCCATCTTGAGTGACGAGAGCGGTCTTTTCTTGATCTTGCTCATCGACGGAAATCTGCCAATAACCAGATCGAAGGTCAATGGACGAAAAGTATTTGGCACCGTGAAGAGAATCAAGAGCGTCGTCAATTCGTGGTAAAGGGTAAACGTCCTTCTTAGTGACGTGGTTTAGGTGGCGGTAATCAACGCAGAAACGCCACGTGCCATCTTTCTTTTTGACGAGCACGACCGGCGACGCCCAAGGACTCGACGAGGGCTCAACAATGCCTTTGGCGAGCATCTTGTTTACTTCTTGCTGAATAACTTGCCGCTCTGCCGTGGACACACGATACGGTCGGCGGTGAATGGGAACAGCATCACCAGTGTTTATCCGATGCTGAACAAGGGACGTCTGACCAAGTGGGCGATTTGCAGTGTCAAATATGTCGCGGTAGGACAACAAAAGGCGATATAGGGCGGCTGCTTGGTCAGGGGCGAGGTCCGGAGCGACCATGGGACATAATGGGCCGTCGAGGTTCAACGCATCCTGTGGGTAATCAGGAGGATCTGGAGACGCGTCGGCTGCAAAAGCAGTGACGTGGTCGTCTGTCACACACCGGACCGTGGCCACCACTATGCCTTCAGGTAACACTTGCTTCGTCAAGCCAAAATTGATGACGGGGAGACACATCCGATTAGCGGCAAGGGTAACGACGGAGTGTGGCACAGAGACTTCGCGCACCAGGAGGACGTCACGAATAGGTGCAACGACATAGTCGCCATCAGGCACGGTTGCCGTTGAGGGCGATTCGACGAAGGTTAGGGCTTTTGGAGGTAACCGAACAAACGCTGTAGTGCAGAGGGTGTTCGGCTGTTTGGGGCGAACGTCGGAAACAAGAGGAAGCTCGAGGCACAGCGTACCGGTGGAACAGTCGATGAGGGCAGAATGCCTCGTCAGAAAGTCGAGCCCGAAGTTGAGGTCGTGAGGGAAACTGGTCAGCACGGTGAACAGGACTGGAACGTGGCGGCCAGCAATTCCTACGCGCGCAGTGCACATACCACTGACGGCAACAGTGGCGCCATTGGCGACGCGTACGGCCCGAGTGATGGCAGGCGTAAGAACTTTTTTGAGGCGACGACAAAGATTAGCGCTCATTATGGACACTTGGGCTCCAGTATCAACCAATGCCTTGAATGGAACACCATCCACATCTACGTCAATTAGGTTCGCGTTCGGGAGGAGCGTCAGCGGAGGATTTGTACAGGACGAACGGGATGCAGCACTACCTCCAAGAGCTGCATGGCCTAGTCTTTCGTCCGGCGGTTTGGCGAGGAAAAGCGGCGAGGTTGGGGTGACGGGGAGCGACGGTGTTGAGGCGACGGGGGCATCAGAAGTAGAGTACGGACGGCGAGGTGAGTAACGGCGAGCGTCGGCGTATGGGCGAGGAGCAGGGAATGAGCTCCAGTACGGCGGCATCCAGGTGCTGCGGCAGTGGCGGGATACGTGACCAACTCGGTGGCAGCGGAAGCAGATCGGTTTGTCGTCGGGGGTACGCCATTCAGCAGGATTGCGTGGTCAGGGAGCGAAATACTGGTCGTTGAAGTATGTGGCCATGGGAATGGATGCCGAATCAGGTCGGGAGACAGAGCAGGCGGTAGGGATGCCAAGGTTTGCAATTTCTTGCCGCCCAACTGCTTGCATGACGGAAATAGTAGGGGCCGCTGGGTCAAAGGTACCGTCGAGGGGTCGTGGATGAAGGGGGGCCGGACTCGCCGCTTCAATCTCACGGCGAACGATACGAGTGACGTTCTCTTGAAAAGGTCGTGTGGCAGGAAGAGTGGAGCAAGAGGACGTGGCAGGGGTGTTTGGGAGCCGGGAAAACTGTGGGACGACGCGGCGGCTATTGGCTACCTCGAAGCGGCGGCAATCTTTGACGATGGCGTCGACAGTAGAGACGTCGTTATAGACGAACAAATTGAAGGCGTCGTCCGCGATGCCTTTTAGGATATGGCCCACCTTGTCAACCTCGGTCATGTGCTCGTCGACTTTCCGGAAAGCGCGAGCACTTCCTGTATGTAGGCGACATACGATTCTGTCGACGACTGGACATGGGTAGCAAGCTCCTTTCGCGCAGCCTGTTGGCGACCTGACGGGTTGCCAAAGCGGTCGCGAAGCTTCTCTTTGAAAGTGTCCCAGCTGGATATCTCAACCTCATGGGTGCGAAACCAGACAAGCGGTTTCCCGTCTTAATAATATATCACAGTGGCAAGCATGATGGTAGGGTCCCAGTGGTGGCTTCGGCTAATACGCTCATACACGCTGAGCCAGTCGTCGACGTCAACGCTATTTTGGGCGGAGAATGTCCCCAGGATCACGGAGACTAGGAACCGTAACGTACGTTGTGGTAGGCGCCGCAGGTGTAGGTGGCGACGGGGTGTTTCCATCGGAAGCCATGGCTGAGAAGGCGACGGTGCGGCCGCTTCGGAGCTCCGTGGCGAGGACGGGGAACGTTGCACCTCCACCACGATGTTACGCGAAGAACGAGTCAGTAGGACGGGCAACTATTTACAGGTTGTATTTACAACAGCGGTTGCAGCGCTGACCGGTTAGGTTGACAGCGCGAGCCCAGCTCCTTCTTCCTCTTCTTTTCTCGAGTGATGGCGCCCGCGCGCCTCGGTCAAACAATCAAATACCACACGCTTGTAGCAATATACATCAGTACAATTTAGTTCTAGGTGGTGATCTAAACATTGACATGTTTTCTAATACATTAAAACAGGCGGAATTTTCTATGCTTCTTGATTCGTATTTGTTGTCAAATGTGGTACTGGAACCAACTCGCATTTCAGCAACTAGCGCCAAGTTATTGGACCTTTTTATTACAAATTTACCATGTGAAAGCCTTTTTTCTGGGACAATCAACATTACAATTAGTGATCATTTGCCAATATATCTAGTTATTGATAAGTGTCATATTGAATCAAAGCCAATAAATAAATTTCGGTGCCAGAACATAACTGAAGACTCTCCCTCGCAGTTTCGAGACGAAATCTCCAAAACTAGTTGGGAAGCAGTGCTCTCGTGGTCATCAGCAAACGCAGCATATGACAATTTCATGGAGATAATTTCCCGTATTTATAAGCGATATTTTCCCTACAAAGAAATAAAGAAGTCGAAACGCTCACGGAAACCATGGGTCACAAAGAAGCTGTTAAAAATGATTAATGAGAAAAATAGCAAGTATCAACTATTCTTGAAAAATCGCGATGCAGGCACATTGGATTCATTTAGGAAGTATAAAAATAATTTAACCGAACTTATGAAAAAACCAAAACGCAATTATATTCTTGCATGTTCGAATGCGTTGCAGGGGTTAAGGAGATGTGGAGCAAGTTAAATTCAATTACCGCATTACACAAAGCTAATTTTAGTGTAGAAGAGATAACTGAAGGCGATCGAACATACAGGGGCAAAGCATTGGCTGAGAAATTTATAATCACCTTACTTCGTTGGTAGACAGTGTCAGTGATACCACTGCACTACATTACATGTTCGCACAAGTAGCTTCGTCGGTTTATCTTTCCCCAACGGATGAATATGAGGTAATGTGTGTTTTCAGAAAACTAAAGAAAAGTAAATCAGAAGATATTGGCGGTTTAAAGATGGCTCCAATTTGTTTTGTTTTAGATATATTAGTCGTCCCTTTAACATACATTTATAACCTCATTTTAGGCACAGGTATTTGCCCACAACGTATGAAGCATACAAAAGTCACAGTACTGTTTAAGGGAGGAGACAAAAATGATTTGAAAAACTATAGGCCCATATCCGTTCTACCATTGTTTTCAAAGCCCATAGAAAAACTAATATTTATAAGATTATCGAACTTCTTTACAAAACACTCGGTAATTTCGCCGGCTCAGTACGGTTTTAGGTCAGGGCGGTCGACAGAGGTAGCATTGCTACGGCAAAAGGAAATTATATTAGGCAATATAGAGGACAGGAAACTTACACTAGGTATATTTGTTGACTTCTCTAAAGCCTTTTACCGGATAAATCATGATACCCTTTTACAAAAGTTAACCTATTACGGCATTCGAGGCACTGCACTGAATTTACTTACCAGTTATTTAAGCAATAGGCTACAATGTGTAAGCATAAACACAGAACAATCATCTTTGCAAAAAGTTACTCAAGGTGTACCTCACGGTAGTAGATTGGGGCCGCTACTTTTTATTATTTATGTCAACATTATTAACATAAAGCAGACAATCCAATATGTCATTTATGCGGATGACACTTGCTTGTTTTTCACAGGTGTGGACGTAAATGACCTTATTTCAGCAGCAAACGCGACACTTGGTGACTTGTATGCATGGTCGACCGTAAACTCCCTACAAATCAACTGCTTAAATACCAAGGCCGTTCTGTTTCGATCGAAGGGAACAACGTACACAGCTACTTCAAAGCTATACCTTAACAGTTCTGTGATTCATTTTTCTTCGACAGCTAAAGCATTGGGGATAGTTTTTCACGAGCATATGTTATGGGATTTCCATAGCGAAATCGTAAGTAAAAAGCTAAGTAAGGCACTAAGCATGCTTAGGAGATGTCAGTCATTTCTACCGACTACTCAGATGTTAATTATCTACAACACACTTTTTTGCTCACAGCTACGTTATGGTCTTTTGGTGTGGGGCACTGGAACCGTGCAATATAAGCAAAAATTACTCACGCTTCAAAAAAATGCATTACGTTGTATTGCAAATGCCGAATATAACGCACATACATCGACTTGATTCAATAAATTTGAAGTGCTAAGATTTGATAACAAGTACGAATATTGTTTATTAGTGTCTTTGAAAACTGAATTTAACAATGCAATAAATAATGTTACATCCATAGCATGCTTAGAGCGCAGCCCCTCCTCTCGACCCACTAGACAGAGCGATTATTGGAAGGTTCCTCGATGCCGAACAAACTGTGGTCTCCAAATGCTTAAACATTCACTCCCACACATACTTAACAAATTCAATTTATCATTGGAGCGTCTGCGCCTTCTTTCGCGACAGGGTATGTCCAATCTTTTTTTACTGATATAATGTCTTTCTTGTTATGTTTTCTTGGTGCAAAAAATGCGGCATAAAATGCTGCATTTTTTTCGATTAAAAAAAAGGGAAAAAAAGAGGAGAGAGAAAATTTTTTTGCCAGGAGTTCAATTTTTTTCTGCATTTTATTTTCTGTGTAATTATATTCCTGATTGTGCCAAGTTCACTACGTATTTTGTGCCTATTTACTTGTTTACATGACTTTACGAATGCTGTCACTTTTTTGCCTTGTATTGCTGGGATGTGGGGCCCGTCAACCTGCGCTTATATCGCAGCTTTTTTCCCGCATTCCACACCACACATTTCATCTTTGCTTCATGTATGAATATAATAAATGTAAACATTGAAACACTGTGGTGAAATAAACTTCAACTTCAACCTTCACACCATGGAACCTTTGTGCGTCATGTGGGGAAAGCAAATCACTAGACCCCCTATATTGCCGAAGATGTTATTCCGAAAGAAGAACCACGAGGGGGGATTGGCAATGGGTCACAATGAAAACATAATATTCAGTCCTTGCTTCCTGTTAACTTATTGGTGAGTACTTATTATATATAACTTATAGTGATAATAACAAATATTTTTTTGTTTTATTTTTTGAAAAGTGGTGGGGCCAATTTTGACGATGACGTCAGGTTATGAAAATAATGCGACCTAGTGGTAATAGTTAGGAAAAGGTGTTTAACATGAGTCTCCCTGTAGCAATGACGTACTCGTGTATAATCTGACAGACTTCCTTTCGGGCTCGACCAAGAGCACTGGCACCAAAAGATTAAATATTAATCACCGAGAAAGGACGGTCCATACGCCATAGGGGCTGCTCTATGTAGGTCATTTTTTCGGAATTACATCTTCGGCAATATAGGGGGGTCTAGTGAATTCCTTTCCCCACATGATGCAAAAAGGTTCCATGGTGTGAACCAATACCTACTCATGTACAAATCTAAAGCGGTATTCGACATCGTAATAGGATAATCGAAACATTGTATTGTTGAGAGGCACACGACCGGACATTCCAGGGGAACGCTAAATGTCCGTAATCCGGTGCAGCAAGGAGGGGCTCACTTTTTTCTACCTAGGACTCGTCTTTGGCATCCTTTCACTGTTAGCAGAGTAAGCTGGGGTATAAAAAAAGCTACTGAGCCACGAAGTGCTGCCTTTGCCAAGCTGTCTGCAATTTAATGAAGTGCTAGTCCACAATGTCCAGGTATCCGCAAAAAACGAATATTTTTTAACATGACGATGAACAGACAGGCAGTTTGCGAGCAATATTATGCGCGACACATTGTTCGCAATTTTGTATAAGGCCAAGTAAATGACCATGAATTTGGCCACATAGATTGTAGTACAATCCGGAAGACGGATACCAAAGCTCCAGGATAGTGCTTGAGAGCAAATGCCTATCACTGATTTCGTATCTTTCTGATCTTTCTGTGAGCCGTTAGACTCGATCTGAAGTATTCCACTGGTTCTGATGGTATACCCAATGTTCGCTCGATTTCTTTTGCTAATTTTATATGCAGCTGCTTTTTATTGTAGTTTATTTGCAAACTTGATGTATGCTTCCATTATCAAAGCTTGTGGAACACTAGCTGCCCACAAGCTATCACAGCTTGTGAGCAGCTAGTGTTCTACAAGCAGCGGTTATAAACTGGGACAACTTCAAGCTGAAGTTCTCTAATCTATTCGAAAGGGCTTTTACGAAAGAGCTTGCTGCGAACAAAGAGCTATCCCCTCAACACTACATCTGTGACAGAATACTTAGCCAATTTTCTAACCAAAATCTTTCACGAATCGCTGTTCTCAGCTTCATTACCCCCCGTCTGGCTTACAGCCAGAATTGTGCCTATTCACAAGACCGGAGACCGCCTTTTGGTAGGGAACTGCCGTCCGATCTCCTTAACCTGTTCCTCCTGTAATCTCATCGAACACATAGTCGCAAATCATATATTGCATATTCTAAATACAAGTTCCGCGCTCAGTCCATGCTAGCATGGTTTCAGAAAGGGATTTTCAGCCGTTACATATTTCACAACAGCTGTTCCTTAGTGCCATATTAGACAATTCCGAAAAAGTTCACACATTATAACTCGATTTCAGTAAGGCATTCGACAAGGTTCCTCGCAATAAACTACTTCTGAAGCTTAAAATAATTTGAGTGCCGGCGCCACTCATAAAATGGATTGCTGCTTACTAAAAGCAGAAAACACAGTGTGTGGAAATTGACGGTTTTTGATCCCCTCCATTCGAGGTCACCTCAGGTGTTCCACAGGGGAGTGTGCAGGGACCTCTATTCTTTTTGGTCTATATAAATGAGTTGGCCTCCTTCACTGATGAAAACGTCAAAATTAACCTCTTTGTTGCTGATTGCATGTTGTTTAAAGAAATACCTTCTGTTTCAGACCAAATCCTGCTGAATACTGCTTTAAATCATGCTCTGTCTTGATGGGACAAATGGGGGATGTCACTGTAGTTTGATAAAGCAGGAAGAAGACGCCTCTTACGTTGAACTACACCCTCAACACTACATCGGTGACTCAGGTCACAAAATACAGATATTTAGGCCTAATTATTAACAACCAGCTTACTAGGAGTGATCACATTTGTTTTATAAATTCATCTGCTATAAAAAACTGTTTTTTAAAGACACGAGTTAATGGGAGTACCTGCCAGTGTGAATAAATTACCTTATGAATCAATCGTTAGGCCAAAACTAGAGTATGCTGCCGTGGTGTGGGATACTCAAACGAAAAAAGACATTGCACAGGTTAAGAAGGTTCAAAGGCGTGCTGTGCGCTTCATCTGCAACAAATACAGGAATTCTTACTCTACATCTCTCATCATGAAAGCTAAAGGAATAAGATTTCTCTATACCCGAATAAAAATAGCGAGGATATTATTTTCGCACTCCTTGTTTCACGAAAACCTCGGCATCCTGGCCACACCATATGTCACACCGGCTTTAACCCGCAAAACACGACACACACACAACTACAGCTTCACTCCTCATTTCGCAAAGAAAATTACCACAACTTCTCATTTTTTCCAAAAAGACTAGCTGAATGAAATTTACTAACTGATGAGTTTTTCACGCGTGGAAACTTCAAAAAGGCCATTAACGATATTTTAACCTCTAATAGAGAGTTTGTGCCACTTGCATTGTAATCTTTTTAGAAGTGTAGGACATGTATCTGTATTTGGAATTGTTTTATATCTACATGCATGCATTCTAACATGTATGTATATTGCTGTTTGTACAATGCATTGTATTCATTCTTTTAATTTGCCCTTCCTGCTTGGACCAAAAAGGTCTGCAGTATTATGTAAATAAAAAAATGAATAAACTGGAGCAGAACTGATGGTTGGGCGGGTTGGTACGTATTTATAGTGAAAAATTTAACGCGCACAATAGACAAGGACACAATGAAGTGGGACACACGAGCGCTTACTAACAACTGTTTATTTTCGGAAAGAAAATTGTTGCACATGCTCACTGCACATAGCTGTAGTATTTACGTTCTGTTTCTTTCCGAAAATAACCAGTTGTGAGTAAGCGCTCGTGTGTCCACCTTCACTGTGTCCATGTCTATTGTGCGCGCTAAATATTTCACTTTAAATGAATAAAATTTAGCATTGTAGAGCGACTCATTCCCATTGGCACATACCTAGTTACCTAATTTGGCATCAAGAACGTTGATTTAGGATTGGCGGATAGTTACTACACGTCGGCCTCAAACAGCTTCTTCGAACAGGGGTACTTAACCAGCCCCGCATCTACAGCAACTCATGTCGGCGCGAAAAACGTTTATTCAAGAGCGGCCCGTATGTACCCATTGCCACACACACTATGACCCAAGTTGGTCCGATGGCTGGTTTCGATCCCTGCTACCTTGGCACAGCAGCCCTATGTGTTACAACGTTCCACCACGACTTACCCAGTGATGCAGGTAGCTGTTAAATACAAACGTAGTTACAAACAAAGATAGTTGACCTCTGGAAAATTCCACAAGTACCCTAGAAATCCATCGGTGAAAAAAAATCCCAGCGGGAAATAAACAAAGAGAAGGGAGGAACACAGGACAAGCGCTGTCCGGTGTTTCCCCGTGCTTTATTTAGCGCTGTTTGTTTTTCACCAACGGCTACATGATCTAAAATAAAATAAAGACTATGCAACGTTACGAAATGTGTCTTCATTCAACTTCAACGTTCTAAAAATGCAACCCTAAACATGCGATCAAATCACATATGCATCGCATCGGGTCGGTTAGCATTTCCTGGGTTCGCTGCGTGGTCGTTGGCTTTGGACTTTAACTTTGATTCAGTTTGCATGGGAAAAAGCTTCGCGTTCAACCATCTTTCTTTAAGAAAGGGGGTTTGATTTTTGTTCAGACATGTACCAACCAGCCGAAGTTAGTACTTTATTATCGTGCCAACTAGCTCGCATTCATGCCCTATAGGTTACTCTAAGAATGCTCACTCTTTATGTGTTTTTTTTTGTATTCTCGCTTCTCAAGATCACAACCACAGGCCGAGCAGTCCTCCGACGCACAGGATACGCAATCAACCTAGAACTTGATGGCGAACGTAAGGAAAAGATCATGTCGAAGCTCCGAGATTGCCTACAAGTTCATCAGATCCCTCGGAACATGCATCCAGAACAACATCGAGGCAGACGGCTCTCCAGGGTAAACGCCATCAGACAAAAGCACCGTAACGACCCGCAGGCGCGCTACGTGGACGCAGCCAAGTATCCGGGCCGAAACGCTTTCGCCATCAGCGTCACAGACTACAGGGGAACGACACTGGCGTTGGCTACAATTCTCGCCGAACACGCGGACACAGCAGAGGAGGCCGCTATAGCACTCGCCACCCATACAAGCGACGATGCCATAGTGGTCTTCACCGACTCTCAAACAGCGGCACGCAACTACATGAAGGGCAGGATCTCCGTCAAAGCGATAAACATACTGAAACGTGGCGACACTCCTCCCCCCTACACCTGCATCATGTGGGTTCCGGGACATGAGGGACTCGAGGGGAATGAAGCGGCACACACCGCGGCCCGCGCAAGCGTCAACCGGGCCTCCCCGCACGAGATTTTCGACATGTCCCACCCACCCAAATCAGCGGAGGAAACGGAATCAATACCGCAAACTTATCAAGCGCTACTGCACCACTATCGGCTTGGACGCAGGGTATACCCCCCACCACATCCAAAACTAACGAGAAACGAAGGTACCGACTACAGGCGACTCCAGAGCAATACCTTCACCCACGGAAGCTTACTGCATCATTTCCACCCGACGATATACAGCTACACCTGTCCACACTGCAACGTGCCAGACACCTTGGCACACCTCCTACTGCAATGCAAGCACACCCGAGCAAGCATTACAACGACACAACCAATAGCAGCAGACGCAGACCCAACCCTCCTCGCAGAGACGTGGGAGGCTGCGATCTCCAAGCCGGACCTAGTCGACCAGCGCGAACTCGTCGCCCGGGCCCGGAGGGCGATCCAAGCCAGAGGGTTCCTGGAATAAGGGACCCTCCCACCTCGACTGGCAACTAACTCACTGTTTCAAATAAAGGTTTATTCATTCATTCATTCATTCATTCTCGCTTCTTATATATTCTTCTCCTTTCCCTCTCCCCAAGCGTAGGGTAGCCAACCGGGCACGTCCTTGGTTAACCTCCCTACCTTTCTCTTCCCGTTTCTCTCTCTCTCTCTCTAAGAATGCTCGAGTTATAAAAGTAAAGGACCATTGTTTTGTCATTGATCAACAGCACACATCTTGTGGCACATACCGATGGACCAATGTTGGGGTGAAAAATGTTCATTGAAGATGGGTACATACGCAGTGGCACTTACCAAGCAACCCAATTGGATGTTAAAGTACTTTGTAGTAGCTAGTAGCAACTGCCAATGCACCGTGCAGCAGACGACGCAGCACACGACGCACCAGCCTCCCAATGACGACGCAGTGCCTCTTATTCTCGCGACTGCGTGGCACGAGTCGCATGTCGTAAGGGAAGGCAAGAATCAAGAATGCACAGTGGAAGTGGCACCGTTGATGCGGAACTCTCCTCGTGAGACGCAATGCAGCCCACTGCGGCAAGACGCTGGCCATTTCTTCTCCTCAATACAAGTGATCAAATTTTGGTCAGCCTTCGTCATACTTAGGCTGTCGCCACAGAGTGATTCAAGAGGTGCACACGCCTAGGGCCACATACACAGTGGCCGAAGTTGGCGTAAACAAGGATCACTGAAGAGCGGCATATACTTATTGGAACGTTCACAACGAGTAAAGGATGCGCGAAAAAGGCTCATTGGAGAGCAGGACACACCAAAGGTCACACATCTAGTAACCCAACTTGGTCTGACAAGTCCATTCGAACTAGGACAAGCCAGTGACTCACGTTGACTGAAAAACTGTTGCATAAAGACATAGTCAGACACCGGAATGTGTCTGAATTATCCTAAGGACGCTATCTGCCTTAAAATGGGCCGACTTCCGTGAGTTCTTTGGCTTGGCACACATATACTGGAACAGTAGCAGGCTCTCTCAGGGGACACTTCTCAACGACAAATTGATTACCATGCGCACAACTGCAACATTTGTCCATTAAAGTACTCATTATCCTCCTTATGGCTTCCAAATTGCATGAACTAACGCAACCATTGAAGTAGAGTGTCAAGTGATCAGCCAGACTGGCATCTCCAGCATATAATTTAAGTTTGTATCTCTCTTTGTGACGCCATCAATACCAGAGCGTGGGAAGCGTAAAACCTCGAACAAAATGCCAATCGCAAATGTGGAGCAATATCTTGGTGTCTAACGCGTCTGGTAAATACTTGGAAACAAAAATGCCAGCGAATCACTAAAGCAAGGCGTTGATGTGAAAGTTTTGTTCATTTTCGTGATGCGGTCGAGGTTGAAGCTAAGGACGACGACGCAATAACTTCCAAATGACGATGGCGTAGTGGGAAAGATAGACAGATGGTTAAATAAAGCAAACCACGTTTAGGGATCACAACTGCTGGCAAAGCAAATCAGATATTGTACGCTGTGCTTCGGGAGTACCACCCACCGTGATCACGGATGAAGTCGGCGAAACATATCAGTGCAAGTGAGTGCACAGCCAGCATATGTACCTTTCGAAACACACTGTGTACACTTATATTTCAAACGATAGAAACTACTTGGCCTTCATTGTTCACCCGCCTCATATCTAGAGCAGCTCAATTGCAATGTACTTCCCGAGAGTATGTACATAAAGGTGACATTTGTTTGTTTGAAACTGAAGGAATGTGAGGCAAAGGTGAAATATAATAGTCTTTCACCTGCTTTCCAGTCACCTGCATTCGCGAAATTCAGGTGACTTACGACGTAGAAAAAACTACCATATTATTGGCCCCTTTACGGCGTGCGCAGTTCTCATTCTTCTTGACACACACGCGCTCGCCATCTGGTGATTGTGCAAACAGCTTCCTAGCGAATGTCGAGTAGGTTCGCTCGGAGAAGTGCAAAATTAATGAGCTTATATGAATATAATTCCTGTCATGCGAACCTGCGTCGTAAACCAGCTCATTTCGAGCAGTTGTAAAGGACGAAACTTAATGAAGTAAGTGCACCAGCATCCCCTTTTGTCCGTAGACTTGCAACATGGAGCTTCATCTGGTGGCTGTGCAAACAGCTTACTAGCGAATGTCGAGTAGGTTCGCTCGGAGAAGTGCAAAATTAATGAGCGCATATGAATCTAGTTCCTGTCATGCGAACCTGCGTCGTAAACCAGCTCATTTCGAACAGTTGTAAAGGACGAAACTTAATAAAGTAAGTGGACCAGCATCCCCTTTTGTCCGTAGACTTGCAACGTGGAGCTGAAGACATGCCGCTGCTCATTTTGCCTGCGTTAGCCTCCTTTATTCTGATGGCGACCTTCGCAAGCGGATGTCAGATAGAGCCAAGAGATGGTGAGGGCCCGTTCTTCTGACTTAGTTGAAGTATTTATATTGCAAGTGAAATTTGTGGCGAATTATTTTATGCCCAGCAGAATTTTAGCGCCATCCTATAGAACTGCAAAAACTTTATTATTCAATTCAGTTCCGTTTATTTCCTCAAAGACCCCTGTGTTTACGTGTATGTTTTTCTTACGGGGTGGGGGTTTCCTGTTGCTGATTTATTGGCATTCAAGGTCTCTTAGGCATTGCGGAAACTTCGATGGACGGCTAATTGATACGACTTGATGGGGAAAGCCGTTGAAGTCTTAGGCTGCCCGAAAGAAAATTGCGACAGCAAACGTAGCAGTGTGGGAATGTGGATATGAAACTTGAAGTGTAAGGTCATTTCACTCGTACTTCTCCTAATAACAGAGAAGCTTATGCGCTTCTCTGTGGAAGCCTACAAGGGTATTTCATATATATTCGCGAGCATTGTCACTTTCCGCCCTTGTTTTCAATCGGCCACTGATTTCAGACTAACAAAAAATACAATATGGCGCAGTTTTCGTCATGTCTAACTACTGAAGGAGGAGACTTCCGACATCGGGATAAATTCTGGGATGCGTAGCAGTTATAAGAACTGCATAAAATATGTTGTCAGCTTTCTGTGACAGGACGAGGCGCGGAAGAAGGCCACAAAATCTGTATATTGGAGACTCCCCGTGAAAGCGCGCGCCCCTCGCGCCCTTTCACTCGCACATACAGCGTTCGGCGCGCGGCGACGATTTAATCTCCATTGACGTCATGCGGAACCTCACGGCGACGACGACGGCGACGCCGACGGCAGAAATCTGGTTTTGAGTGTCCATATAATTGCTATCGCAATAAAAAGTAGGTCAACGGAGGAGTGGGGTGTGAGACGAGTTCTCTTAAGCGTTGGTTGTATATACGGAGGACTCCTTTGACTCATTTCGTCAATGTATCTTGTCTAAGAACGTCGTAGAAAAAGTTTGAAGAACGCGCTAGGAACGCCGTCTCCCGTGGACGCCGATGCGCCCCATCCCCTCAAAGCGCTAGGAACGCCGTGATTGCTTCCTGGGCGCTATTCTTATATTCAATTTAATTAAAAGTTATTTATTTCTGGTTTTCGCGATTGAATCTGAAACCATGTGCTGGTTGGGTCGATATCTGGTTAACTACAAGTAAATTCACATACCCCTCAGAGGAAGTTGGTCGCCAACCGAGACGCTATAATAAACAATAAGTTACTTGTGTAGTGGGGATGAAGTAACGCACGCAGCAGTGGTACACTGCCTTGGCTGGAGGTGCGAGCGCAGATCGCGAGCTGTGGACGCTGGGTGAGACTGTCATTGTTGTACCCTTCCGCCTACCATCTAACATTAATAAACCCCCTTTCAAATTGGTGGACGTGCGGGGTATTCAAACCTGGAACACCAAAGTCGGACGGTACCAACCATAGAGTTTCTCACTATAACACCTAGAGGGTAATCTGGCGCCACCGTCTATGCGAGTTTCTTAAAGGGCGATGTGCCATCATGGGATTGACGGGATATGCGTCTGCGAGGCTTGTCTTGGCTGGTGTTGTACGAGGCTTTGTCTAAAACGTGGCTTTATGGCTACACAAATAACGTGTTCTTAAAATAAAATCTACATAAAAGGCTTTCATTCACCCATATTACATCTCTCAATAAAGTTTACTCACCTACAATGCAGCATCAAGCGAAGAAAAGCAAGAACAGACGAGAAGTTGTTCCAAAGCGAGCGAGAATCTTGTCGTCTGCCTTTCAATTTTTGCAGCCTGCTGATACTTTTTACGTTTCATATAATTGTACATCGAATAGTAAGTCCTGAAAATTAAACAACACTTGTTTTTGTGTAATAATCAAGCTAAAGCAGCTTTTTACGTGCTGTTTTAGCAGAAAATGAATCGTTGTAACAGACGGAACGGTGCTAGCCAGGCGCGTCTTCAAAGCTTTCTGGCTCTCGAAGAACGATGCCAATTCGAAGTCACAATATAGCGGCATTCCCATGGATACCACAGCGCAGCAGCGCCAGTTTTCCCTCTAGGTAATATTGACACGTATACATGTTTGTCTTTCACCGGTGGCCACTTTCCACCGGCTAACAAATGTTAAACGTTATCGCTCGGCGCAGGACGCGCCTGTATCGGAAGGTTCTACAACGTTATCGATGATTCTTTCCATTGCCTGTTTTCACCGACGCTTCTGTTATCTGATTGCATGACTGACGCGAATTGTCTAGAACTTTCTGGAAGACACGCGGGCATCAGGAATTAATCTAGAACCTTCGATGACTCAGGTATAAAAGCCGACGCGTTTCGCCGCTGATCAGATTTTCGACGATCGCCGACTGTGTTCGCCGCTATCGTTGTGCTTTGAGTGTACCTTGATTTTGTGGGCACAGGTTCGCCCAATAAACAACCAGTTTCGTCGTACACAGTTTTACGACTGTTTTCTTCAGCGTCACTACTACGTGACATCTGGTGGAGGTGCTAGTGCGTTCATGCAGCGAACGCCCCCGCAAAGCCGCGATCCAAGACCGAAACCGGAGGACAACGCCAACGTCACCAAGGACCAGCGAGCTAGCCGTAGGCAGCAAGGACTTCTGCCGGAGTACGGACTTCTTCCCGAGAAGACCACAGCGATCAAGGCCAAGTCAACGACCTCAATGGCAGCCCCAGCGTCCCCCATCCTGCTGCAACAACCTCGGGAGCCCCCGACCTTCCGTGGATCATCGGCTGAAGACCCTGAAACCTGGCTGGAGACATACGGGCGGACCGCGACGTTCAACAAATGGAGCGACGACGACAAGCTACGCCATGTCTATTTTTCGTTGGATGACGCTGCTCGAACCTGGTTTGAGAACAGAGAGACCACCCTGGCTACGTGGGACCTCTTTCGTGAAAACTTCGTGAGGACCTTCACGAGTGTCGTACGAAAAGAGAGGGCAGAGGTTCTCTTAGAAACCAGAGTGCAATTGCCGAACGAGAACATCGCGATCTTCACGGAGGAGATGACTCGCCTCTTCCGCCACGCCGACCCCAACATGTCTGAAGAAAAGAAAGTTCGGTTCTTGATGCGGGGTGTCAAAGACCAACTATTCGCCGGATTGATGCGCAACCCGCCCAAGACTGTCGCCGAATTTCTTACCGAGGCTACAACGATCGAGAAGACGCTTGAAATGCGCGTCAGGCAATACAACCGCCGTGCCCTGACCAACTACGCCGACGCTCAAGCGCTAGGCGCCGACGACCTGCGCGAGACCATCAGAGCGGTCGTTCGCGAGGAGCTGCATAAGCTCTTTCCCAGGTCGCAGCCTCACGTGGCATCTATCGCCGACGTCGTCAAAGACGAAGTTCAGCGCTCACTTGGAGTTCCCGATGTGCAGCCACAATCGCCGCAACCCCAGCCGGAAGCGCTGACCTACGCCGCCGTCGCCCGTCGTCAAGGCCCCCTCCGCGCTCGCGCCAGGGCCCCGTAACGCCGCAGTTCCGTCGTCCACCGCCGCCGCCACCAGCACGCCCGCCCGTCGCCCAGCGCAGTTACCAGAGGAAGACGGACATTTGGCGCGCCCCCGACCACCGCCCGCTCTGCTATCACTGCGGGGAAGCCGGCCATGTATACCGTCGATGCCCATACCGCGAGATGGGCCTACGAGGGTTCCCCGTCAACGCGCCGCGTCCCGATCGAGGTGAACGACCGCGCGACATCGCCGACTACCTCGCCGGAGCCCAGTGGCAACCACGACGATCCTCACGCTCGCCGTCACCAGGCCGCTACATCTCGCCGCATCGCCGTCAGTACAACGGTCCCACCCGGGGCCGATCTCCCAGCCCTTACCCGGGAAACTAAAGGCAGCAACCGATGGAGGTGCGGTTGCTGTACGACGCAATGCCGAAGATCCTCCGACGCCGCCGACGACGACGATTCACGATTCATCACGACGAGATATCAGCACGCCGCCTAGCAACAGCCTTGACAACACTTCGCCGCCGAAAGAAGACCTTCCGACGCGACGTAGCAGCAGCAGAGCAAGCCGACGCAGCCGTGATCCGACGCCACAAATTAACCGCAACGCCAGACGCCGGTCTACCGATCTAGACGTGCTCATCGATGGCCATAACGTCACCGCTCTCGTCGACACTGGAGCCGACTATTCCGTCTTCAGTGGCCCGTTCGCCGCCAAGTTGAAGAAGGTGAAAACAGCCTGGCAAGGACCCGATGTCCGGACAGCGGGAGGCCACCTAATAACGCCGACTGGAATCTGCACAGCGCGAGTCACGGTAAACAACCGCACTTACCTGGCGAGCTTCGTAATCCTGCAGCACTGCTCCAGGGATGTCATCCTAGGCATGAACTTTCTAAATCAACACGGTGCAGTCATCGACTTAAGGTCCAGGTCGATAACGCTTTCAACGCACAACGCGATACCACCGGATACAAGCATAAGTTACCATGCCTTGAATGTGCTTGAAGAACAAGTCACCGTTCCGCCTCGCTCCAGCGTAATGATTTCCGTCGGTACCGTAGTGCCTGCAGACATGGAGGGCGTCATCGAGGGCGATCATCACTTACTGCTCGACCGTGAAATTTGCGTCGCTAGAGGCATAGCTGAGCTACGTGCAGGGAAAGCAAGGGTGATGCTCACGAACTTCAGCCCCGAATACAAGCACATTAACAAAGGCACCACGGTCGCCTACATCGACGAAATAGTACAAGCCAGCAGTGCGTTCGCCTTCACGGATTCCAGTGCACCTGCAACGACGACAATAGTACCTGAGCCAACTTTCGACGTCAATCAGAACCTTCCCAGGCACAAGAAAGAACAACTAAAGGCTCTGTTCCTGCAATACGAGGACTGCTTCTCGTCGTCGTCAAAAGTTCGACAAACCCCTGTCGCCAAGCACCGCATCATAACCGACGAAAATGTCCGGCCACTCCGTCAGAGCCCGTACCGAGTTTCGGCGCGCGAACGCGAGGCCATAAGGCAACAAGTCGACGAAATGCTACGCGACGACATCATCCAGCCGTCCAAGAGTCCGTGGGCGTCCCCCGTGGTGTTAGTGAAGAAGAAGGATGGAACCCTACGTTTCTGCGTCGATTATCGTCGCCTCATCAATATCACGAAGAAGGACGTATACCCCCTCCCACGGATTGACGACGCCTTGGATCGACTCTACAACGCAAAGTATTTTTCGTCGATGGACCTCAAAACCGGCTACTGGCAAATCGAAGTCGACGAGAGGGACCGGGAGAAAACTGCGTTTATAACACCAGACGGACTGTTCGAGTTCAAGGTCATGCCGTTTGGTCTTTGCTCGGCGCCTGCCACTTTCCAACGTGTCATGGATACAGTACTGGCAGGCTTGAAGTGGCAGACTTGCCTCGTCTATTTGGACGACGTCGTTGTGTTTGCCTCAAGCTTCGAGGAACACCTCCGGCGCCTTGAAACAGTTCTTCAAGCAATCAAGACCTCCGGACTCACGTTGAAGCCAGAAAAGTGCCGCTTCGCATACGAGGAGCTCTTGTTTTTGTGCCACGTCATCAACAAGTCTGGAGTGCGCCCCGACCCTCAGAAAACTGCGGCCATCTCCAACTTTCCTGCGCCCGCTGACAAGAAGGCAGTGCGTAGATTTCTTGGACTGTGCGCCTATTACAGGCGCTTCGTCAAGAATTTTTCACGGATCGCTGAGCCACTGACGTATCTCACGAAGGCCGACGTCGAGTTCAAGTGGGAGACGCCGCAAGTCGAAGCATTTGAAGAACTGAAGCGACGCCTGCAATCGCCGCCAATACTTGCGCACTTCAACGAAAATGCCGATACCGAAGTCCACACCGACGCAAGCAGCGTAGGACTCGGCGCCGTGCTTGTACAGAGGACTGACGGACTAGAAAGGGTTGTAAGTTACGCTAGCCGGTCGCTATCGAAGGCGGAAGCAAATTATTCCACAACAGAAAAGGAGTGCCTCGCCATCATCTGGGCAACATCTAAGTTTCGCCCCTACCTCTATGGCAGGCCCTTTAAAGTTGTAAGCGACCACCACGCCTTGTGTTGGCTAGCTAACTTGAAGGATCCTTCAGGTCGCCTCGCACGATGGAGCCTGAGACTTCAAGCATTCGACATCACCGTCGTTTACAAATCCGGGCGAAAGCACGCTGACGCCGATTGTTTGTCTCGCGCCCCCGTCGAACCGCCGCCACAAGACGACCAGGATGACGACACTTTCTTGGGACCCATCAGTGCCGACGAATTCGCCGAACCACAGCGAGCCGACCCGGAACTAAGGAGCCTTGTAGACTACCTGGAAGGCAAGACCGTCATTGTGCCGAAGGCGTTCAGGCGAGGATTGGCGTCGTTCTTCTTGCAAAACGACATTCTCCTAAAGAAGAACTTCTCGCCTCTCCGAGCCAACTACCTCGTCGTGGTACCCTCAGCATTGCGTCCAGAGGTTCTGCAAGCTCTCCATGACGACCCAACGGCTGGACATCTCGGTTTTTCTCGCACTCTCGTGAGGATACAAGAGAAATACTACTGGCCTCGCCTCTCTGCTGACGTCGCCCATTACGTAAGGACATGCCGAGACTGTCAGCGACGCAAAACACCGCCGACAAGGCCAGCCGGGCTTCTACAGCCGATCGAGCCACCTCGCCGACCGTTCCAGCAGATCGGGATGGACTTACTGGGGCCTTTTCCGGACGTCGACGTCCGGGAATAAATGGATCATCGTAGCTACGGACTACCTCACCCGCTACGCCGAAACAAAAGCCTTGCCCAAAGGCAGTGCCGACGAGGTAGCCCGATTCTTCGTTGAGAACATCCTCCTGCGTCACGGTGCCCCGGAAGTCGTCATCACCGACAGAGGTACGGCCTTCACGGCTGAACTAACTCAAGCCATCCTGCGATACAGCCAGACAAGCCATCGCCGCACCACCGCCTACCACCCGCAGACGAATGGCCTCACCGAGCGCCTAAATAAGACCATCGCCGACATGCTGGCAATGTACGTCGACGTCGAACACAAGACGTGGGATGCCATCCTTCCGTACGTAACCTTCGCATACAACACGGCCGTGCAAGAAACGACGCACATGGCGCCGTTCAACCTGGTCTACGGAAGGAACCCGGCAACGACACTTGACGCCATGCTACCGGACGTCGCTGACGAAGAAAATCTCGACGTTGCCACCTATTTGCAGCGTGCCGAAGAAGGTCGACAGCTCGCCCGCCTGCACATCAAGAACCAGCAGAGAACCGACAGCCGACACTACAATCTTCGACGACGCTACGTCGAGTACCAGCCCGGAGACCGTGTTTGGGTCTGGACTCCGATACGCCGACGAGGACTTAGCGAGAAACTCTTACGTCGCTATTTCGGACCATATAAGATCATCCGACGTATTGGCGCACTGGACTATGAGGTCGTGCCAGACGGCATTTCGCAATCACAGCGGCGCCGCGCACGACCCGAAGTCATCCATGTGGTGCGTCTTAAGCCTTTCTACGCCCGCTGACGAACTTAGGTACTTTGTTACTTTATTTTTTTTCTTTATTACGCGTGGTTTTGTTTACGCTTTCACATTTGTTTGTAGCATCGGGACGATGCTTTTTAAGGGGAGGGTATTGACACGTATACATGTTTGTCTTTCACCGGTGGCCACTTTCCACCGGCTAACAAATGTTAAACGTTATCGCTCGGCGCAGGACGCGCCTGTATCGGAAGGTTCTACAACGTTATCGATGATTCTTTCCATTGCCTGTTTTCACCGACGCTTCTGTTATCTGATTGCATGACTGACGCGAATTGTCTAGAACTTTCTGGAAGACACGCGGGCATCAGGAATTAATCTAGAACCTTCGATGACTCAGGTATAAAAGCCGACGCGTTTCGCCGCTGATCAGATTTTCGACGATCGCCGACTGTGTTCGCCGCTATCGTTGTGCTTTGAGTGTACCTTGATTTTGTGGGCACAGGTTCGCCCAATAAACAACCAGTTTCGTCGTACACAGTTTTACGACTGTTTTCTTCAGCGTCACTACTACGTGACAATATAGTGAGAAACTCTATGGTACCAACTGCCCCGCCAATGCCCGACGAAACCACCCAGCCAGCCCCCGCCCAATCTCCGCAGGTCTTCGTATCCGACGCGCTGCGCCAGCGCGACCCGCCCTTCTTTAGTGGAACATGTGACCACAATGTGGAAGATTGGCTGGCGACATTCGAAAAGGGGAGCGGCCTTCAAAAAGTGGGACAACTAGTCGAAACTACAGAATGTATCGTTCCATCTAAAAGACGACGCGAGCCTGTGGTACCAAAACCACGAGTCCGACTTCGCTACATGGAGTGCGTTCACGAAACGCTTCGCAAACGTCTTCGACCGTCCCGCCGTGCGCAAGCATCGCCCCGAACAGCGCCTCAGCAGATGTGCGCGGCAGCAAGGCGAAAATTAGACGAGCTACAGAAAAGAGGTCGACGACTTGTGTTAACGCCTGGATTTTTGCATGACCGAGCAGGAGAAGATTAAACACATCTTGAAAGGCCTTGACGACGGTGCTTTTCAAATGTTGCTGGCAAAGGACCCACGCACCGTACATGAGCTTACGACTTTGTGCCAGAGCTTTGACGAGCTCCGTAAGCAACGCGTCTTAGTGCGGCGTCCGACAACAACAGACTATTCCCTCGCCGTCTTGTGGTTGCCATCGGTGGTAATCACGGGACGCTACTGTCGCAAATCAAAAAATATGTGCGTGAGGAAGTGGCACGGAAGATCTAGCGTTTATTGTATCTGCCCGACCCCAGAACCGCCTACGCACAATTTCGCGCCGTCTCTCCGACAAGTCGTTGAGGAGCAGGTCTTCAAGATGCGGCTGTCAACCTCTCAGCCGACACCTGTTGCCGAACCACTCACTTATGCGGCTGCCGCTGCAAAGCCACAGCGTCCACTCCATGCGATGGCCCCGCGAACTCTCCAACAGCCACCGGCGCCATTCCCTGGTGCACAACAACCCATCGGAAATCCGTGGCGTACTGCTAACAACCGATCCATATGCTACGCTTGCGGAATTTCAGGTCATGTTGAACGCTTCTGTCGTCGGCGCTTCGCGTCAGCCCCGGGTGCACCAAGATACCGCGACTATTCCTTACGGTCCGAGTACTACATGCCTCAAGACGCGACACCTGAAGTGTACGCATGAGACCCACAGCCTGACTCCAACTTTCAAGCATTCGCTTCCCGTCGCTCACCCTCCCCACGCCCGCGTTCTTTGTCACCTATGCCTCGCCTACCCAGCGCTGAGACGGAAAACTGACTGCCGTAGCAACTGATGCACGAGCTGCGTCGTCTTCGACTTGTGTAAGTCCTCGGTTGTCCACCGCCAATGTTGTCGAAGTTTTTGTTGAAGGTATACCCGCTCTTGCGCTCGTCGATACTGGTGCCACTATATCCGTAGTTAGTCAGAAACTTTGCCGCTCCCATCTTAAAGTGACAACGCCACCTACAGGGTTTTCCCTGAATACGGCAAGCGCACATCAAATTCATCCGATTGCAGCATGCACGGCTAATGTCGTCCTTGGAGACGTACTGTACACCATTGAGTTTATTGTGTTGACTTCATGATCGCATGATGTGATCCTTGGGTGGGATTTCTTATCGCGCCATCAAGCCGTTATAAACTGCGCTCACGCTTTGGTGAAAGTGTCTGCCTTTGGCGATGCACCTTCTGGCCATGCCCTCGTGCCTGTCGTTGACAAGCCCTTCGTGGCTGCTGACACTAACCTTCCCCTTCTCAGTGCCATCATTGTTCCTGTTTATTGCATTGCCCTTTCTGAAACTACAGTTCTGTTCACACCGTCTGACATATTCATTCGCCGCCCCTATGCGTCGCTGCCATTTGCCGTCCTAGCACTTCGACACGATGCCTCCGGGATATTTATTTCTAACACTACCTCATGCCCTCTCACGTTGCTCCGTAATGAGACACGTGAATAACTTCAGTCAGTCAACGATGATGTTATCGTTCCTATCGATTCCTACGAGCCAAGTACGAAGCCTGAGTTGAACGCGTTGACACATTACCTTGCATTCGATGGCGTGTCCTCGGACGTATTTTCCCTTCCATCGACAGCAACCTCACTCCAGATCAACGTGCGCAGCTTCATACCCTTCTCAATGAGTTTAGAAGTTCGTTTGACTTCCCCCAAGCATCATTGGGTCGAACGAACACCGTTGTTCACATAATTGACACCGGAACCAATACCCCTTTGCGACAGCGCCCCTACCGTGTAACACAAGCGGAGCGTCGTATAATTCCGGAGCAAGTTAACGACATGCTTGTGCGTGGAGTCATCAAGCCTTCCTGTAGTCCTTGAGCATCCCCTGTTGTGCTGGTCAAGGAAAAAGACGGTTCCATTAGGCTGTGTGTGGATTACCCGCATCTCAACAAAATTACTAAAAAATACGTTTACCCTCTTCCCGCATAGACGACGCCCTAGATTGTCTACAAGGCGCTGAATTCTTCTCTTCACTCGACTATTGGCAAGTCCCGATGGCCGAGTCTGACCATCCAAAGACAGCGTTCATCACACCGGACGGCCTGTACGAATTCACAGTCATGCCATTTTGACTTTGCACTGCGCTTGCAACATTCGAGCGAATGATGGACAGCATCTTACGCGGTCTAAAATCGTCGTGTTCGCCCCCGCTTTCACTACACATCTCCCCCGTCTGCGCACAATTCTCCAGTGCCTTAACAACGCAAGCCTTCAACTCAACCTGAAGTGTCACTTGGCAGCTCGCCACCTCACCATATTACATCATGTAGTCTCGAAACACAGAATTCTTCCCGATCTGGAAATCTTCGCACCGTTGCGGAGTTTCCTAAGCCGAGTACTGTAAAAGAACTGCGAACATTATTAGGCTTATGGTCGTATTTTGGTCTCTTTGTCCTGAACTTTGCTTCCATCATAGCACCGTTTACGAAGCTACTTCCTGGCCCTGGTGACCTTTCAAATTTGGGTTAAGCCTGCCATGTCGCCTTCACTACATTATGGCGACTGCTTACCTCACCACCCATTCTGCGCCATTACGACAGCAACTGCGCCAACTGAAGTACACACGTACGCCAGTGGCGTCGGTCTTAGTGCAGTAGTCGAGCAACGCAAATCAGGCGTTTCCGGGTATGTTGTAGCTTATGCTAGCCGTGCCCTCACCAAGGCGGAATCCAACTACTCAGTAACTGAAAAAGAGTGTCTCGCGATTGCATGGGCAATAAGCAAGATAGTTCAGCACAATGCGTTGGCGGGCTAGTTGGTGCGAATCCATAATTACTTGTTTAGCGCAAAAACAACGGACACATGAAAGACGACAGCACAAGGCGCTACTCTGAACTGACATCATTTTATTGCATCCCTCCTTTATATAGAGCAGAAACAAGAAGAACATGCGCAGTGAGCACCATGCGCGGCAACCACCACAAAATCTGATCGCCAGAGCAAAAACGCACAAACCGGATGTGCCATCCGTACAATAGTCAGTGAAAACAACTGTTGGCAGGTTTTTGTTAGCCGCTTTTTGCAAAAACAGTTGAAGCTTTTAAAAATTGATGATTCTTATGGTATAAAGAATTCTTCAGATGTTGTGTCCTTTCTGGAAGAAAACCAATCAGTACGACTTTTTTCTGTGGAGGCCGAAGATCTTTATTACTCAATACCGCATGATGAGCTATTTCGTAGTGTGATGACGTGCATCGAGGAAAGTGGCGAGGTAGATTTTCGCAATGGAACCGGGTGGTCCTCGGAAAGTTTTTTGTCCCTTCTCGAATTTCATCTAAGTGCAACTTTTATCTTGTTCGAAAATAAGCTATATTTTCAAAGAAATTGTGTTTGTATTGGTTCATGTGTGGCCCCTTTTCTGTGTAATATTTTTTTATCGTTTGTTGACCGCGCTCTTAAGTGTGCTTTAGACAATGACTTGGTTCAAATTTTAGATATGTTGACGATTTTCTTGTTGTGATAAAACAGACTAACAACGAATGCTCCGTTACGGTAGCCGATATTTTAACTCTGTTCACTGACAATGGCAAAGGTCTGACTTTCACACATGAGCTATCTAGGGACGGTAAACTCCAGTTCTTAGATTTGCAGCTATCTTTACAAGCAGATCATGCATGTTGGATGTACTCGCCACGTGCACGTAAGGAACATTTACCTTATGCGTCTGCGCACTCAAAGATTGTCAAACGCTCTATTGCCTTGATGTGTCTAGAATCTTCATTAAAGAAATCGTGTCATCACACTGCGAACCAGAGTTTCATTGCACAGTTAAATAGGCTGAAGGCGGCGGGTTACCCAAGTGTGATGGTGACCTTGGTCTCTGAGGTACTGCTTCAGAGACTGAAAGGGAAGCGTCACAAAAGTAACTGTGTTACTCAAAAGAAGAGGCCTGAAGTTGTGCCGTATTACCATAGAGTGGCTCACAATCTAAAGAATGTCGCCACTAGACACAATATCCCAGTAGTGTTTTCTGCTCCTCAGAAATTGTCAATGTTGTGCAGCTGTATTCCACAAACAAGTAAGAAACCAGATTGCGAAAAGAACCACGCGAAGATTGTAGATTGTAGCGTCGGTGTAGTATATAGGATTCCGTTGCCATGTGGCAAAGTGTACGTAGGGCAGTCAGGCCGCTGTGTTAACGAGCGCCTTAGAGAACACGAGCGATCTATACCGACAGGCACAGGTTCCCATTTAGCTCAACATTGCAAAATATGCAAGTGCAAAGCTATGTTTCATGACACTACGATTTTGAAAAAGAGCCGTGATACTACCACCCGAGAATTATCAGAAGCTTTTTTTCATACAGTCACTGGGTTCGCAGTGCATTAGTGTGCCTTCCTTAAGCTTGTACAGCACTGAATATGTTTTTTTGGATTATGTGTCATGAGTGCACTCTGGCGATCAGATGTTGTGCTGGTTGCCGCGTATGGTTCTCACTGCGCATGTTCTTCTTGTTTCTGCTCTATATAAAGGAGGGATGCAATAAAATGATGTCAGTGAGAGTAGCGCCTTGTCCTGTCGTCTTTCACGTGTCCGTTGTTTTTGCGCTAAACAAGTAATTATGGCAATAAGCAAATTTGGTCCCTCCTTATACGGCATCACTTTCGACGTGGTGACTGACCCTCATGCACTGTGTTGGTTGGTTTCCCTGAAGGATTCTTCTGGTCGACGTGGATGTTGAGTTCTTCGCTTGCAAGAATTTGACATTCGCGTGGTGTACCGATCGGGGCGAAAGTACTCTGACGCGGATGCGCTCTACCAATCTCCCGTGAAATCGAATGAAGAGCCACATTCAGCTGGGGCTTTTCCTTTGGCTGCCCTTGCTTCCAAAGACATGCCATCTGAACAGCGAAAAGGCGCCTCGATCGCCCTTCTCCTGAATGCTCTTTCCGCTCCTCCAACTATTTCGCACCCACGTGCACTTCGCCGCCAAGCCACGCATTTCGCGATACGGGACGACCTATTACATCGTTGCAGGTATCAACCGTTGCTATTGACGAGCAGCCGTAAGTGGCTGCTCGTCATCCTTAGCCACATGCGGTCCGATGTCTGCACATAC
Source organism: Dermacentor silvarum (assembly GCF_013339745.2). Taxonomy (NCBI): domain Eukaryota; kingdom Metazoa; phylum Arthropoda; class Arachnida; order Ixodida; family Ixodidae; genus Dermacentor; species Dermacentor silvarum. The sequence continues at coordinate 39,199,996 of NC_051156.1, forward strand.
TGTCATGCTGACCCTCAACATGCTCACGCTTGTGCGCTGAATGCGCATGAGCAGGTCTGTCAACGTTATTACTGGCGTGAAATGTACACATATGTCCGCAAATGCATTCTTTCTTGTCAATTGTGTGAACGACAGAAGCCATTTCCCGATTCGCCCGGACTCCTGCAGTCTTTACCGTGTCCTGTCTGGACTCCCTACATTAAGGGCCTCTATGATGAAAACACTAAAATATATCAGACTACGGCAGACACCCCTGCCATCGACAACCGCTTGGCACACCTTTGGGAAGCTTGTCGGGGACTCACTAAACGGTGGCGCCGACAGAAACTAAACAGAAAACTCAGACTCCGAATAGCGGAAATCACAGAACTCTACGAAACAATTGGCGCACATTCTGTGACTCCCTAAGAGGCATATTAAGCACCAAATAGACATGGAGCATCCTACGGAGTCTTTTGGACCCCTCAACCACAAGAACCGAAACAAATGCTACACTCTAACGGTTAGCAGGGGAACTTCAAGGGGACCGTAATAAGTTAGTACAAGAGCTGAAACAACGGTACACAGGAGATCGCAAGCGAGACGGAAATTCAATAACATGTCAAGAATACCAAGGAACACCCAACCATGAGATGGACGCACCCATCACCTTCGCAGAGGTGTATGCAGCAGCGCAAAGCTTCAAAAGGAATACAGCACCCGGATTGGATGGTATTACAAACGCCATGATACGGAACCTTAGCACTGACACCTTACAAGCCATCACGGACCACTTCAATCAAGAAATATGGACACCGGGTGGAAAACTACCTACAGAGTGGACAATGGCCCAGATCGTACTCATACCGAAACCAGGAAAGCGGAGAAGCCTTGATCAGCTGCGACCAATATCACTAACATCCTGTATGGGCAAAATGTTTTAAAAAGTCATAGTCACTCGCCTATAACAATACACAGAAGAACGGGGGCTCCTACCAACATCTATGTACGGATTCAGGCGAGGAATGTCTAGACATATTCTTATTGCTCAAAGAGGAGGTGCTCAACCCACCTCCAGGTAGCCTCAACAACTTATTCCTTGCGCTCGACATCGAAAAAGCCTTCGACAGCATCGCGCACTCTACCATACTAGACGGCCTCACATCGATTGGATGCGGGGAACGCATATTGCATTATGCGTTTACATTCCTTGGCAATGGCAAGGCGCAGATTGGGATGTCCGGCTCTAACTCACCACCATACGACCTTCCACTGAAAGGTATGCCCCACGGTTCCATCTTGTCCCCATTCCTATTTAACATCGGGCTCCGGAAGCTAGTCCTACAACTGGAGGATATACCGAATCTAGGCCTTGCCTTTTACGCCTACGACATTACACTATGGGCAACCAAGGGCTCCTGTGGAGAACGGCAAGATGTCCCGCAAAACGCTATAGAGAAGATACAAAGCTACCTTCAGGCGGCAGGTATGACCTGCGCCCCAAACAAATCGGAATACCTGCAGATAAGACCACCGCGCACCCAGTCCAACCGTGCACCCCCACTTCACCTGACGATTGCCTGACAAGGCATCAACAGAACCCCGGTAGCACGAATCCTGGACTTGAACGCACAAGAAAATAGCAGCGTAAAGACGTCAATAGACAAACTCAAACACACCGTCAAGAGTATTACAACGCTCATAGCTAGAATAGCAAGAAGTAAAGATGGGATGACAGAAGTCGAGACATTACGCCTCGTACAGGCCTTCGTCCTCACCCGAATCACCTTCGCTCTGCCCTTCCAAGCTACACGCAAGAACGAAATAGAAAACACCGACAAGCTCATAAGAATCGCTTGCAAAGCTGCACTCCAACTTCCGAATTGCACGAGCACAGACACTCATGTCGATCGGCATAAATAACACATATGAAGAACTGGCAGCCGCAACGCTAATCGCCCAAAGAGAACGACTCAGCACCATACACGAGGGCAGAAAACTACTGCACAGACTTGGATACCCTCTCACCCCCAATACTGCGGCGACGACACAGTCATCGTGCCGATGCACCTACGGGCTCGCATCATCGTGGAACCGGTCCCTAAGAATGTGAATCCGCTATACAACCAAAAGCGCCGGCAAGCGCGAGCACGAAAACTCCTCCAGAGAAGGAACGATCCTGATACTTACTACACCGACGCTAGCCTTTACTCCACAACACCACAAAGCCCCAGAAAAGCGGCATACGCAACGGCAGTAACTAACCAAAAGAAAGTGGCGGCCTGCGCATCTATACGCACCAGATCAAGCGCCACCGCGGAGGCAGCTGCCATAGCCCTCGCAATCAAAGAAGCAGAACGAAGAGGTCGCTCCGCATATACCCTCACGGATTCACAGGCCGCCTGTCGGTTATATCTTAGAGGCACACTTCCCAGGTGCGTCACCGATATCCTGGGCTCCACGCTGACTGAGGACCATGGGGTCGTCTGGTGCCCAGGGCACACAGGCCTGCAAGGAAACGAGGAGGCCGACTACGTAGCTCGCGGACTTGCTAGCCGAGCCCCACAAAGACTCTTCGAGGCCCCTCATAAACCACCATGAAGATCCCATCACGAGCAGGCAGATTTTGGAGGACCAACGCCTGACCAGACGGAAGTACGCTCCTCCACATCCCAAGTTAAGCAGCCAACAAGCCAGGGACTGGCGCTGCCATCAAAACAACACTTACCTGCACATATCAAGGTTGCACGTAATGTTTCCAGAGGTATACACAACCAGTGTATGCCCCTGGTGCAACGACCACACAGTCACACTGACACACATTACCTACCAGCATACGGAACGCCCAGCCGAGGCAATGTCCAGGCTGCTTAGCTCATCACAGACACTCACAACGTAGTCTTGGGAGGCACGGCTTTCTGAGCTGGCACTGGGAAGCCAACTGGCGACCCTGGACCAGGCCCGGCGAGCCGCCGCGGCCAGTGGGGCTCTACTAGAGGGCTCAACCCGATATTAACCACAGCACTCTTCGTACAATACAGTTTATTCATTCATTCATTACCGTGTCCTGCACGCCCCTTCGACCGTGTCGGATCAATCTTTATGGCACAATTTCATGCTTTGTCGCTAGTAACAGATGGGTCATCGTCGCAGTGAACCATCCAACAAGGTTATGTGGAAACAGCAGGGCTTCCACTTGGGGGCGTGGGAGCCCCAAGTAAGTTGGTGCTTGTGTAGCTGCGAACTTCATCTGACGTCCTGTCGTCCTCCGCCATGGCGCACCACGCGAACTACTCAGCGACAGAGGGCGTGTGTGGTTATCCGATGTCCGTCAGGAGCTCCTTCGATCATGCCATACAGTTCACCGCACATCTACAGCCTACCATCCGCCGACCAACGGGCTAACGGAGCGCTTTCAACCGAACGCTGGGAGACATGCTGTCCATGTACATTACTTCTGACCAATCTACTAGGATGTCGTTCTTCCCTTCGTCATTTACGCGTATAATACCGCGACACAGTCAACCACCGGATTTTCCCCATTCTTTCTTATATGGTTGCGAACCATGCCCCACTCTCTACACCATTTTGCCGCATTGTCCGGACGCCTACGAATTCAGATCATTTTCTCAAATGGCTCAACATGCTGAAGAGTGTCGTCAGCTGGCCCGCTCATTTACTTCGAACAACCAAGCCCTCCAGAAAATCGCCATGATTGCAATGTGACTGAACAAGCGTTTGCCTTGGGCTCGCTCGTGTGACTCCGCATACCGTTTCACTGCCCTGGCCTAACTACCAAGTTCGCCCCCAAGTACCAAGGCACGCATCGCGTCACCGAGTGCCCATCTTCCGTCACCTATGTTATTGAGCCGATCAACTCATCCCCAGACAAGCGCCGTCTTGGCCACCAGGATAGTCCACGTGAGCCACCTCAAGCCATATCATGACCCCCTTATTCTCCGTCGCCTTGTGTCGCCAGGATGGCTTCCCTTCGCCGCTGGGGTACTGTAGTGGGGATGAAGCAACACACACAGCAGTGGGACACGGCCTTGACTGGAGGTGCGAGCGCAGATCGCGAGCTGCTGGCGCATGCAGACCGTGTCATTGCTGTGCCCATCGTGCAGTCCTTCCGCTTGTCGTCCAACGTTATTAAACCTCCTTTCAATTGAAAAAAAATTCATGAGCCATTCCACTCTGTTAAGGTGGATGACCAGCGAAGCTGTTTAGAGCACGACACAGTGGTGACACACAGTCTTTATATTGTCCTGATCGGTGGTCATCGTGACGATAACTATCCACACATTCGTGTCTCATCTCTGTTAAATGTCTCCGTTACGTAGACAATGAATGGCTCATACCCCCTTATGCAATGGCCCATTCGCCGCCTCCCACTAAGACGACATAAGCCGAGTGAAGTTCTACGCTGGACTGATGAGCAGCAACGGAAAAATGACAATGATGAACGCGTGAGCAATGGCAGGAGCGCGCTCGGGTGCCGACGAGCCAGCTGTGGAAGAAGACGACGAGGCTCGATCCATTGATGATGATGATAGCTTTCCCGCGTGGACGCCGTGGCCTAGCCATAGACAGCTTCGCTGTAAAATTACACGAATATTAATTTCAAATCTCATCAAATCATTTTTAATTGCAGGAAAGAACCGATTATGGAAACGCTCATTGGCTTAAAGATCTTATGAACAACTTTTAGCCAATAAAGGTACGATAGGCAAGATGAAAAAAGAAACTACTTAGTTGCGATTATCATAATGTATTTAATAGAAAACGCCAATGAATCTACCGCAATTTGCCCATCTGAATGCTTTCGCGCTTTTCTTTTCTTTTCAGCTATGTTCTCTGCAGCAAAAATAGGTCGTGCCACGCATTACTTCTTTCGAAACTGCAGTCACTACATGCGGGAGCTGAAACCGAATCCAAGTGCTGAGCTTACTAACAAGGTAATTCTATATCGCGGTATCTAGTTCCACCTAAGAACTATTTCTGTGATCCGGTAATGTGTACTTTTAAAACCATATTACAAGGAAGTCTACTTTGGCTTAAGAAAATGATGGGAAGCAGGCTCCTTGGTGGTGCACATACGTCATGGGTAACATAAGGCTTATAGGAAGTCACAATACTGCAGAATAATTTTTTACCAATACATGCAACGCAAATGTTCTGCTAAATTAGCACCAAAGTACGTAATCCTGTCCCACTTCCCGAGAACTTCCAGAAGGTGAATCTTGTTTTAGAGTGAATAGTATGCGTTGCCACTCGACGACCAATCACAGGGAGAGTAGCAAAGAAGCTTGAGAAGAAGCTACGCGCCACGTAAGGAATGGTCGAACGTGTGATGAGAGAAGTGATGTTAGCGAGAGAAAGAAACGACGTCAATTCAACAGACGAAACAGAGTAGCCGGCATCCTACTGTTTGGTAAAAAATACATTAGAGTTGGGCGCGCCGTGTAAAGTGTACCTAAGGAAACTGGTGATACATTTGAGCAAGAGAATGTACGCTAATGTCAGGGAAGCTTGGTGAACGATTGAGGGGTAGTGAAACGAGAAAATTCGCAGACATAGGGTGAAGTTCAAGGAGGTTTGGTGAAGTTGTTGACCCCCGATAGGCGGAAATAAAAAGCAATAAGATAGCCTTGGAGCTGCAGTGCACCAAAGTGGGGTGATGCTCACGTTGCCTGTGGATTAAATACTGCCTTTGTGAAAATTATTTACCAAGTGCTGCAAAGTCATATATTCGCTAAAGATTTCAAACGAATTTGCCTTCTTCATGTATGTGGAATAATTCCAGGCAAGTGCAACTATTCTTGCAATTGCTCGAAATAAACTGCTTAGCGTTAGCGTTAGCTGTGATTCTTGAAAGTCTAACAGATCGGCTGCAATTTTTCATAACTTGAAGCAATACTTAATTCCAGAATTTAAAAAAAAAGTTATGCAGAACCAAACCCGGTTGCTATCGAACGTACACCATATTTTGTAAGGTGGTCCTTGTGGCACTATGTTTCACTATTTGTTAGAGCTGACATTCCATTTAACACTTTGCGTTACCCGTACGCGGGAGTAAACTGGTTCTTCGATCACAACTTCCTGAAGTACAATTTCGTGTAGCGTCTACGACCAGAGGCACAGCGTCTTAAACGACAGCTTCTGCGTCTTCCGCCAAAAGCTCAACGTTTGACGCCAGCGTCTGAAAAAGCTAACTGTAACTTTGGAAGAAAGTGAGAGTGATCTCCGGAGCACCACTACTGCTGATACCACCGAATGATGGTATACATTTGCAGAGCACCACCATGCTTTCTTACGCGCAAGCGTACATGCCCCGTCCGTAAAATCGGCGATATTAGAAAGTTTTAGTATTGCGTAAATGGCTCCACGCTAAACGCAATAAAATAGCGGGGTGAGACTGCGCATGCTCAGAACGCTATTTCAGTTTTGCGGGTAGCGTGCGTCCGCTATTTTTCAAATATAGCGGAGACGCTAAACGCTCGCTAAGTTTTTAGCGTTGCAAACATGGTGGAACCCTCGGCCCGAGCGCTTGACATGCAGGCTCGTTTCAAGGCTTGGCGTGGATCCACACGGCTAGTTTGGTTGTCGAGCTGCTCAGTTTGCTGCTTTGACTACTCGCAGCTAGATGGTTTTGCGCTTAGCGGCACATCGTTGTCTTACGCTATACTAAAACTCTATCGAACAGCGTTCCGCAAAGATTTAGCGTGCGTAACACGCTAACGCTAACGCAAGCATTTTCCGCAATACTAAAAGTCTATTATGTGTGGCCCTGCCAGCGAAGCAAGCGCTCGGGAGCTTACATGCCACGCTGTGTTAGGGTGGCTACCATACCAAAATATTGACCGACACTTGCCGCCAAATTTGGTGGGTAGGTAGCAGCCATTTTGGTCCCCTTTCTCACTAGAAATCGTAGCGCATACCTGCTTTTTTGTCAGGCTCTGATGTAAACACGTTGGCACGTAATCTATTAAATTTCTTTAATTTAGTTTTGCACCAATGCACCCACGAAACCTACATACATTCATAATATACTAGTTGACTTTTCTTTTTATTTTAGACATCAAACTTATTTTAGATGCGAAGCACCTTACGTTTCCTAATCACACCATAGCGGCGCACGAAATAGTCGAGAACGATATGCTCGGGGCTATGTCACTCCCTCCCTCCCTCCGCCATGCGACGTCCACTTCCGCTTCCGCTTCCGGCTCCACTTCCAGTTCCACTTCCGGTTCCTTCCGGAGAACGCTTCCGGCGTTTTGCCCGAATGATCCCCAGGTGCTTCGCCCACTCATAATCATTCACTTCGTCCTCTCCTTCTCCTCCCGCCACGCCGCGATGAGTGCCACGGACAGCGCCAGCGTCAACGCCAGTGTCAGCGCCGTGGACCGCGCCGCGGAGAAGACGGCTCGAGCCGCTGCCACGAAACGGCAGCGGCAACAGGCCGATCTGAAAACTAATTGGAACTTGAGCCGACCCCATGGTTGCTTCGCATACTACTCAGGTTTCCCCTACGAGAAGATGGTTTAACTTTTTATTGCATGTCGTGCGGCACATATAAAGCAATAAGTTATAAGGCACGATGGAATGCTCGTGGTATAATTATCTTACGCCAGGAATGTTAACTGCATCAAGCAATGGCGTTGCATTGCACTTGTACGTAATATACGGGGTGTTCAAAATTAAGCGGAATTTTTGAAAATCGCCTGTGGCAGGTAGCATAATTCTTATTGTTGAGCTGGGTTATTCGAAGAAGCGGACAGTAGTAGCACGAGAAATCGACACAAATATTCAACTAAGAAATAAAAATTCTAATTAACTTCTTAATTAATTACTTTACGATACATATTGCAATTTACAAATTGTAGCAGGTGACCTTGTGAGGTGTACTCACTTGGAATGAATTTACAGAATGACACCAGTTTGGAGATATGCGCCATGAAACTCGCCGTAAAAATGCTAGCTCGACAGGCGGCCTGAGACAGGGTCCCTCTACCACCCCTGGCGTGGCCTAGGCCCAGGCCTCAAGCCGCTGGTCTCAATAAAGTTGTTTCACTCACTCACCACCTACAATGGCTTTCACCATCCTAATACGGCGTTGCATGTAGGCTCCCTAGCGAGCGCCGGAGTAGGAAGGCACCTACAGGTGGAGAAGAAAATCGCACAGCAGGTTAGCAGGCGTCGCACCATCGAGATCAATGCAGCGTCCGCGACTGTGGTTGCACCCTTTCTGTTTGTGCTTCGACGCCGAGGTGCTCGTTGTGGATCTTCGCGGCATCTCTCCTTTGCATGTGTAGCAATGTGTGCTTTCCCTGTGGCACACCAGGCGTCGCACAATCTAGATAAATGTTGCTCCGTTTCCAAGGTGACATTGGCCGCTTCACGCACCCGGTGCCGCTGAACGCACTATCCTGATGTTCTAGTACACTGTAGCTGCGGAAGGTACGGAGGAGTGCGCTGAGTGCGCGACAAAGCAACGCCACCTAGAGCTTCGTGGCGTTGAGCGAAGCGGGGACGGAGAAAGGAGGTGAAGCGTTGCGGACGGGGAGGTTAGGCGCAGGCGCGCTGAGTTGACCTCCTTTGGCAGTTGATACGGGGGTTGTGTGCGTTATGGACTTAATTATTCGTCCCGTGATCGAGATGCCGAGCGAGAGGAACGGAGCAGCGACGCAAGCGAATGGAGGCCGAGCGTGAATCGACCGATCCCGAAGTCGTCGCCAAGTGCCGGGGAGGAGCTGAACAAGTTCGTCAATGGGCGACGGCTTGGCGTGCCCAGGAGACTCCCGAGGAACGTGCTAGGCGCTTTGCGACAATGCAAACATTGTACGTGCAATGCACATAAAGGGAATGACACTCATACTCTTGCGCGTAACCCGCGTTCTCGAAGTGAAACGTTTGTGCAACTTTTTACCGTTGTGTTCGGCAGTAGTATCGTCTGGATTAGTCGACGTAAACTGCTAGATACTCAAACGAAAATCGGTTAGTTATCAACGAAAGTTCAAAGCTTTAGCACAGCATCTGAATATTTTATACATTGCATGGTTTATTATGGACAGCGAGAACAGCGAATCCGCTCGATGTCCGATCAGACCAAAATAATCGACCGCCTCTTGATCATTACGGTGGAACGCTATTTTTTATGCGATTATGTTCCAGTTTCTCCGGAGCCTTTGCGGAATGTTGGACGCATGCCACGAACGCTTTCCAAACTCTTCGTTCAATGTAAGTACCGTACATGATACCACGATATTCACAGCCGGACACCCTAATAAAATGTACGTGCTCGTGCCTTCTTGCATGGATATCAAATTTGCCAAAAAATTTAAACCATTATGTTTCTCAACAATAAGTGCCCGGTAAATATTAGAACGCGAAAATTGTTTCGCACCTATATGAATTGCGCGCTGCGTGATCAGAATGTGATTTACCATTACACTTCCGCTACGGCCATTAGGTATACAAAAAATTCCTACGCACTGTGGGAATCGTTATCAGGGAAGCTTTCTGTGCTGTTTGAGTTGACTGGCGATAATTGGCGGTGCAGTTGTAGCTGAATAGTGCGATACGAGAGTAGTGAGTTGATGCTAAACTTTAGCTTGCGTGCACCACTTCTTTTTTTTGCGCGTTACAAAGAACAATCAGAAAAACATGTTTGCTTGACGTGTTGTGGTTGTTGTGGGACATGGTTCACAGCCATGCGTGAAGGTTAGCACTACCATTGCCTCACACGGTGCATCGCATAGCGGTCGAATGAGTAAACTTTAATGAAATTGGGGGGCTTTATGTGCGAAACCCACAAACTGAATATGAGACACGTGGTAGTGGAGGACCCCGGATGAACTTTAACCACCTGGGATTATTTAACGTGCACCTCGAACAACGTCCTAGCCAAAAAACTACCGCGGCGAGTGCAGAAGTGCTAATATTACGGCCGACCACCTTCGTAGTGTCGTCTAGACTTTTTTTTATTTCGAAAGTTTTCCCAACGGCATAAACTATTAACTATAGAAATGTAGGCCGGTTTCGGCGATGAACATCAATAGTGCTCGATGGTTGTTTCCGTAGAGCCAAGAAGCATAGTCCGGTGGTCGCGGGGGATGAAGGCCCAATGTTTGCAGGTAGTGCCGTTGTACCTGGTTTAGACCAGGGCATGTCCACAACAGGTGTTTGATTGTAGCCGCGGACGCTCGAGCTGGGCAATATGGGCAGGTATCCGCGAATGGTCCCCGGAGGTGTTGTGGCCAGGCATTGGTCACCGATGCGGTAAGTACCGCCCCCACACGGAGTCTCCGCAACACCACCTCCTCCTGGCGGGTAAGGCGGCCTAGGAGGTTTGAACCACACGGTGGAATTAAATCTAATGTGGTGCGGCGGAGAATCTCCTTGCGGTGGAGGAAATCAAGCTGGGGGTCACTTGGGAAAGGTGCTTCCACAGCTAGTGGCAGCTCACTGTGGGTGGTGTTGTCAGCTTGTACGTTTGCAGATATAGTGTCCCGTGGAATCCACTGGATCCGAAGATAACCGGGCATCTGTGCAGCCATTCGATGTATTTCGTCTACGACAGGGTGGGCATTGTATACCTTCCGAATCTTCTTTATGGCATTGGTGGAGTCAGTGCCTATTATTATAACCGATGCCAGCGACGTGGAAGCAGCTGTCACCAAGTTTGTTGCGTTTCGTATGGCCAAAAGCTCAGCACAGACCGATTGGACTGGAGTTGTCAGACGGTACACATAATTAGTACTGATGGATGGGTGCCCTGGCACCACGGTGGACGTAACCACTTGTATGTCGGTGCAGCTCGCGTCGGTGTACGCCCATTGCACGCCCGGCGTGAAATAGTGCGCTGGACAAAGTTGTACGTTGTTTATTTTTTAGAGATACCAGAATTGTACCGCGCCGTACGTTGAATTTAAACCTAATTATTTTGTCCGCAACTGCCACCGTGCAGCACTTCCTTGCTGTCTTACGTCGCCTTTTCCCTCTGCCCCCCCCCCCCCTCCACGCATGCCAAATGCCAAGAGTGAAGAGTGGGAAGAGTGGTATTTGCTCGGATTTGTGATTTTGTCGGTGCTACCCTCCTCTTTTTTTTACCCCCTCTCTACCATTTTAACTACCTTCCCTCGGGACTGTTGCGCGTTAGTACGCAAGTGAGGGCTGTGGCTTCTGCAATTCTTTTTCGGGGAAGTAGGGGGGGGGGGTCAGGGATAATTAGTGTAGTCGCGATAGTATTGTGGCGACGCCCACGAAGCGCTATAGAGGGCATGGTGGCGATGCGATGGAAAGGCCCAAACGAGTTTCTCTGGTCGACTTCCTTCTCTGCCGTGCTCTTGCCATGGATAGGGACACGCCATGAACGCGGTTTGAACCACTCGTCGGCGCGGCGTGCCAAAGAGCAGCAGTAGCAATTGAAATGTTCCAAGGCAAAAGCAGAGAAAGCTTCGCTTTAAAAAAATGCGGCAGCATTTGTCCCACGATTCAATTCCGATTCAGTTTCAATTTTATTTTCGTGAACTTGAAGTATACATTTCAATGAGGACATAAATACCAAAGGAGGTCTCATAGTCAAAACAATGGATGAGAGAACTCCTGTTAATACGCACATCATAGAAAATAACTATGAAATGTATAGCGTCAGGTTTATCAGAACAGCTAACATCATACAATGTAGAACATATTTCACTGAATGCAATACTACATTGAAAACAAACAGAACTACAAATAAAAATACACAATAAACCCAACATTGCAATCAAATATATTTATGAATAGCTTACTATATAATCAACAAATATAAATGCAAATTCCTTTTAAATGAATCAATGCAACCCTCTTCTATATCTGCAGTCATACCTGATGAATATCGAAGGTAATGGGATTATCAATGGAGCGCAGTAGCGATAGACCGCATTGCCGCCACTGAGACGCATCATGCATGAGGAATGCATTTATAGCCGGGCTCCTCTGTCGAGTTTCCCTCTGGACCAGCTGGGTCATCCAGCGGTGCCGCCGCGAACGGCATTTGTGTGTCATGTATACTCAGAGACGTTCGTTGCGTATACATGACGCGAATTCGGTTGTGCTCAAGCACAGGTGAATGCTTCGTTGAAGAGTTATGATTCTTGAGCGATGTGAAACAGGAGAACAAGGTGAGAGCAGGAGCCAACGTTTCGACAAGAGGACAAGTGGAAAAGCGCGGCCTTGAAGAAGACAAGACCACTTGTTGAAACGTTGGCTCCTGCTCTCACCTTGTTCTCCTGTTGCTCATCGTCTTGAATTTCCATCTCCCGCATTCTCCATGTTTTCCCTGGCTTCTTGAGTGAGTTAGAATTGCATGCTCTTTCAGGGTGCGCATTTCAGATAGGAACAGGGTACGGCACACAGATAAACAAACGACAAAGCTTCTAACAAAAGACGTTTACTGAAACATTACCTGTTCCCATATATATTGTTACGATGCGGAATTCACAGAAAAAGATGTATTTAAGCCTATACAAGAGCGGCAACAATACATAAACAAGAGGGCTGTCGAGCTAATCCCACCTCCACACGTCAAATCGTCGTCTTCTGACCTGCGCCTCTCTCGGTTGCAACGTAACATAACCCCAGCCTGTAAAGTTGCCGTGTCGGCGCTAACTACAAAGGACGTGAACTGGCGGCAAAGTAAGGCTTCAGCCGAGACACATGCACAACGTCAGTGGGACAGGCAAGTCTAGCGGGGCGATGTCGTAGTTGACATGGCCAAGGTGACGCAGTATCGTGCAGGGCTCAGTGTAGCGCGGCAGCCGCTTTTCAGACAAGCCGACGCGGCGACACGGTGTCCATAGGAGGACAACGAAGCCAGGAGAATTCGAGCGTCCCGATGTCGGCTGTCATACCGGATCCTCTGCGCGTCTTGGGACTCAGTGAACCGGGAGCTGGAAATCTGGCGCGCCGTGTGAGTCCAGGCGAAGAAGTCTAGGGCATATCTAGTGGGAGTGTTCGTCGAGGAAGGAAGCAATGGGTGTCAAAGGGCAGAGTAGGGTGGCGGCCGAATAGAAAGTAAAATGGTGAATAGCCAGCGGTCTCGTGACGGGACGAATTATAGGCGAAGGTCACGAAGGGTAACGTGCTGTCCCGATCACTGTGGTCGTCAGAAACGTACATAGAGCTGCCGGGGTGCGCCGTGATGAAAGATGACGTCATGTAAAAGGAAATCCACCACCCCAGTTGCACAGCTTGTGGACAAAACTCGCGTGATTACGTAACGGGTCGCGTAATCGGTCGCGACAGCGATCCACTTATTGCCAGATTTCGACGTCGGAAAAGGGCTCAGAAGATCAAGACCGATGCGAAAGAATGGTTTTGAAGGCACATCGATGGGGTGAAGGCGGGCAGCACAGCAGGTATCTTGCAGCGCTACAGGGCTGGCCAGTAGAAGCGGCGCCGTACGCGGTCATCAGTACGAGAAGCGCCGAGGTGGCCTGCAGTAGGTGCGTCATGCACTCAAGAGGAGATGTCCGGAGATGGCGCAAGACAACGAATAAAAATTCTGTCCTTTCAGGGCGTAGGCTGTGACGGTAGAGAACGTGGTTGCGGAGTACGAACATATGCAGCGTGGGCTCCAAATGTCCATGATGGAGACGATCGATGAGAAAAAACGAGTGTAGACACCATGAGAATTGGAGGACGCTTAAGCTTCGCCTTTAAGAGTGAAACGTGACAGCATTCAAAGATCCTTGGCTGCTTATCAGGCTTTTTTCTCGTATATTCAAATTACAGTCCGACGCTACCATGTCTGTAGGTTGTAGTTAGGTCTGACTTTACGATTTTTCTGACGAATTTTGCTTTGAGAAATTCAATTTTTGTTCCCTAATATCTTGCGCCATGCGGAGGGCCCGTGTGGTCGGGGTGGTTCGGGATGAATTTCTCCGCCACGAATGCCCCGGGCACCAATGTTTAATACACCGACACCGTCGCCAGATTTTCTATGACACGGGGTGGAATACGGACACAAAATCTGAACATTTTACGAAAATGCTGAAAATAAATCCTCAGTGTGTGATTACACCGAAAAGAAGTAGTCGCTTAGCTCATTTTTGAGCCGACGGATTTATTTTTGGCATTTTTGTGAGCGCGCGCCTCGCCGCCCAACCCGCGGGAGTTGGAAGGCGTGACGTCACGACACCCTCGTCGGATAGCCACCCGGCCGGCCGCGGTCATTCGAAGCGCACCGACGCCGCCATTGCGAGCATGGATTCAAGTTCTGGTGCCTCTACCAGCGATAAGTACACGTCTGAAGACGAGGACCATTCCAACTTGGCAAGGAATATTAGCGCTTACGGTTACGAGCCTTCCGCGTCAAGCGACGAAGAAGAGAAGCGGCCGTGGAAGGGCCGGGCAGGTTTTCGCGAGCAGTAGTGCGAAGATTTTGCTCTGCACCAGACACTTGTGCTATAATTGCTTGTCATTTCCTCTGCAAACTTCCTTTGTCAAGAGCGCACGCAGGCGAGGCAGCTGCGGGGTACACTCTTAGCACGGTAACGTTTATGTTAACCTATAATTGCAAGGAGGGGGAGGAAACAACTTTATTTTGTTAATTTGGCTTAGTGAGGGGTGGCTACTAGGTGATGCATTACAGCCACCTCCTCAGCTCTTATGACGGCCCGAAGTTGAACCTCCAGGTTCGGGTTCATAAGTATCGCTTCCCACGCTTCTGGCGAGGGAGCGGCCCAGAGATCTGGGGGGGGGGGGATCTTCTGTGTAGTCCCATGGAATATGATTTAAGGAGGCTATGGATCCGCATAATGAGCAGTGTGGGTCTGTCAAGTCAGGGTAAAAGTGTGCGTATAGTTGTGGGCTGGGAAAGCAGTGCGTTTAGAGTCGGCGCCAGGTGACTTCCTGTCCCTTGGTGAGCTTGGGATGAGGTGGGGGTTTTGTCCATCTTGCGAGGCAGTAGTATTGGGCAATATCGTGGTATGTGGTCAGTGGCTCGCTGACCAGGTCCCCTGGTTCAGAGACGGGACCCACCGCTCGGCTGACGAATCCTCGAGCACACTGGTGGGCTGCCTCGTTCCCCGGGTTCCCTGCGTGAGGCGGGACCCATATCAATTCAATTGGGGTAGGTTCTTGTTCACTATCTCGTTGTTTAGGGGAGAGTAGGGGATGCAGTATTCGTAGCGTGGCTCGGGCCACGATTCCACGTGCAAAGTTGGATATAGCGGTCTTTGAGTCACTGATTATAGTTGTAAATCCGGCTGCTGCAGCGAGGGCAATGGCCGCCTCTTCTGCCTCCACCGAGTTGAGGGCACGGACAGAACAGGCCGTCCTTACTGGTGTAGCTCGGGGCGTAAATTGGTTGTTATCATTGGTGTTGATGATCTTGGGGAGACTAATTACGCTGATTGCATACGTGTTTAGGGGCAAGGAATATTGAGCAGCGTCGACGTATGCTGCTTCGGAGTCGGACCCGTGGGTTTTGTGCAGGGCTTGAGCTCTTGCTTTTCGTCTGCCGTCGTGATGACCTGCCAGCATGTTGTTTGGCAGTGGCTTGATGATGAACTTCTTTCTGATGTTGGGGGAATGGTGGCAGGATCGTTATGCGTTGGAAATACTCTGTGCCCGATGCGGTCCAGGATCCAACGGCCTGTCTTGCTTCCCTGTAGTCTGTGAATGTGCGCCATGCGGGGTGCTTCTAGAAGCTCTTCCACGGTATTGTGTAACCCCAGGCTAAGGAGGTGCTCGGTAGGGGTGGTACGGATGAGCCCCAGCGCAGATTTGTACACTTTGCGAATGAGGCGGTCCAGTTTTGCTCTTTCAGTTTGGAGTAGATGTAGGTAGGTAAGGGCGTAGGTGAGCCTTGAGATGACAAAGAGTGGATGATTTAGAGTAGCTCCTTCTCCTTCATACCTTGCTTGCGTGCCCTCACCCGGGTGATGAAATGGACCGTCTGATTCACCGCTATGGTGAGACGGTCAATGGTGATGTTGTTGTGGTGATTCTTTTGTACAAAAAGGCCCAGGACCATAATATGATCAACGTGAGATACTGCAGTGTTGTTGACGTACACGTTAATGCTGAGTAGTGGGGTTTTTATTCTGCGCCGGTATGGGGGTCGCAGTATTAGTATCTCCGATTTGCTCTGCGAGCACTCTAAACCCGCGTCAGTCACATGCTGGACGACCGTGTCGGCTGCCTTCTGCAGGGTCTCTTCGACTTGTCCGTCGGATCCCGTGGTCGTCCAGAGCGTAATGTCGTCGGCGTAGAGAGTGTGTCACAGGCCGGGTATCGTGTCGAGTTTGGATGGTATCGACTTCATTGCGAGATTAAATAGGAAATGTGATGGAACAGCTCCTTGAGGAGTGCCGCGATCTCCGAGATTGATCGGTTTGGAGAGTAGATTCGACCGTACGGTTGGATAGAAAAGCACATATGTAATTTAATTGTACGTGCGTTCTCCCGGTTGCAACTCGGCCAAGCTGTTTACTATGACAGTGTGATTCACGTTATCAAATGCTTTGTGAAGGTCTAGGCTGAGTAAGGATTTGGTGCTTGTACCACTCTCTGGTCTTAGGAGATCATGGTGCAGTTGGATGAGGGCATCCTGGGTGGATATGTGAGCTCGGAAGCCTAGCATAGTGGGGGGAAGTAGGTTGTGCTCTTCCGTGTAGTTTTGTAGACGGCAGAACACGACGTGTTCCATTAGCTTGCCCAAGCAAGAGGTCAGGGATATGGGTCGAAGATTTCCGAGGTTGAGTTTTTTGCTCGGTTTCCGTATAAAGGTGACTCTGGCATGTTTCCATTCCGGGGGTAATTGTCCGGATTTCCAGCATTCGTTCATGTACATGGTGATGGCTCCTACCGACTTTGAATCGAGGTTTCGCAGCGTCTTGCTGGTCACACCGTCGGGGCCTTGTGCCGATGTTGTGCGCAGCTTGTGGAGCGTGGCGCCGACCTCTGCCTCCGAGGTGTCGGCGTCCAGTTCTTGGTTGGGGATTCCAGTGTATTGTGGCAGTTGTACTGTTGTGGCATTAGTACTGCTGCTCTTCTGATTCTGGTTGGAGGTATTGATGTCCCGGTTTGCGAGCTCCTCCAGCAGCTCTTCGTCTCGGTACCCGGATATTGGTGGATTATACGCTCGCATTGCTTCCGTACTGCCGACTTGGAACTACCGGGTTCAATGAGGTGTCGCAGCAGATGCCACGTTTTCTTACAGTCCATCTGGCCATTCAGGCTGTTGCAAATTTGGCCCCATTGCTGGCGTTGGAGTGCGGCGCTGTGGGCTTCAATGTCACGTTCGAGTTTCGCGATGCGACGGCGAAGCTTCTTGTTGTGCAGTTGACGCCGCCACCTGCGCATGGGGCCTTCGTGCGCTTCCCACATGTGGAGGAGGCGGGAATCTGTCGTCGGCTGCTCTTGAGTGACCTCCAATTCGCACGTCGCGGTGGTCACATGCTGCTTTAGCGACTCGACCCATTTGTTTATGTCGGGAATGGTGTCGGGTGCCGCTTCGCGCATTTGTCGGAAATGTTCCACTCCGTGATTCGCGCATTGGTCTTGGTTCTTTTGTTGGTGGATGTTGCAATGGTAGTGGAGAGGATGCAGTTCCTGCCTGCCGAGAGGCCCGTGTTTTCCCATCGAGCGCACGCTATGTTTCTGCACAGCGTCAAGTCTGGCGAGGTATCTTTGCACACGCTGTTTCCGATCCGCGTTGGCTGCTGTTGCGCGTCGTTCAGAATGGTTAGCTTTAACTCTTGGATGGCTTCCCATAACCGGACGCCCTTTGGGTCTGATTTGGCATAGCCCCCGTCTTGGTGTTTAGAGTTGAAATCTCCAATGATTGGTATTTGTGCATCTTTGGCCAGCGCAGATGCTTTTCGAAAGATGTGTGGGAAGTCTGCTCCCCCTTGCTTTGTGTGAGCTGTATATGTTTATTATGAAGAGTGTTTTGAGTCCTCTTCTCTTCGGTAGAACTTCAATGAGCGTGTGTTGTATGCTGGTGCTTTCAATTTCGTGCTGCACGACCGTGAGATTGTTGTGTAATCAGGATGGCCGTACTGGGGCTGCTGTGTGTGCCTAATTGGTTATACTCCTTGTAGCTAGGGAGTTTCACGTGGCCGTTCGTTTCTTGTAGAGCTATGGCGTCAGGGACTTCTTCTTTTTGCTGGGGATTATTCTGAATATGCTGGATAATTTGCTGCAGGTGGCTCCTTTTCTTACGGTACCCCCTGCAGTTGCACTGCCAAATTGTTAACTTGGAGTGACGGGGAGCCATAATGGATTACGTGGTCATTGATGTGGCGGCCAGCTTTGAAATGGCTGCACGGCTTGCTGATGAGGTGCGTTTCTTGGCCAGCTGCACGCCGAAATCGGCTAGCGTGGCCTCTGTAAAGCTTTTGAGTGTGGCAAACAAGATGTTTGTATCTATAATGGCCTGTTGCATCGCGTTAAAGCGAGCATCAAATTGGGCTTCTAACTTGTCGCTAGTGTAGATATGACCACAGTCACCACCGCAGTAACTGCCGTGGTGACTTCGGCATGAAGGGATGCAGTGGATGTGGCAGCCTTGCGCTTGCCGGCGTTCTGTACTGGTTGTGGTGGTGTTTCCGTCATTGGCGTCGTATTGCTGGCTGCCGGGGAAGAGTGTACTTTTTGTGTTTGCGTAGGTGTTGGAGGTGTTTGTGTGTGGTGGTTAGTGGAAAGTGCCCTGTCAATTTTAGTCTCGAGGGTTTGAATGCAGTTCATTAATTTTGCAATCTGGGACTGTTGGGAAGACATTTGAGCTTTAAGGGAAGAGTTCTCCCTGGCCAGCTCCCTCACCTGTGAAATGGCCGATGACGACGCCATGATGGAGGCCGGGGGTCCTTGATCCCAGGCCACCTTCTTGGGAGGATGTTGATAGGCCACCTATAATTGCACGTAACTTACAACATAAAGGTTACTCGGTAACTAAGAAAACTTGATCTTTGGGTTTTCGTGAAAATCCGTCGCGGCTAGAGGTTACATGTGCCGAAGCGTATATTTTAAAGGTTAGTGTATACTTCAGCATCTGCGTGGATGACTGAATACTAGTTTATGGCGCCGGCCTGAGCAACTGCACAAGAAGGCTGCAAGTGAACGAAAACAGTATCGACATCTTTTCGCCTCCTCTTTTCAAACGTGCCGTTGATGATTTCTGCCTTGTGTTTTCGTGGGAATACCGATGGCACATCTTCAGGCTTTAGGCGTTGCCTTTTGAGCGGCATGCCGCGGCTTTTCAGCACAGCCGGGCTGGTAAAATAATAATCGTCGACGAAGTGGTCCACGCAAATGAAGTCATTTTTTAGAGGTCTCCAGGCTGGGCGTGATGGTTGACAGGCAGGTATCCAAAGTTTACGCCCCTACTTGTCTCTGGGAAACGTGTGCGACGGCGTGTCACGAGCGACGATGCTGTTATAACCGCAATGTCTGGGCATTTCCTTCCACCGCGACGAACGCATCAATACCGAGCAACGACCGCGGGAAGGCGGATGTAAGTGGAGCGCCGACGGGGATAATGTTTCAGACGGACCACGTGCGAAGATCGCCGAAAGGGGTTAAACAAACTCTGCAAGGGACCGACACCCCCGGAAATACTGTGACAGCTGTGACCGACTTTGGCCAGCGACTTTCGCCAGCGCCGGCAGAAGCTGCAAGTCAAATTCCAGCTTCTGCCGGTGGCTGCTCGGAGGCAAAGTGCAACAGAAAATCGAAAAAAATGTTTCTCATTCGTTTTTTCGAAGCTTGTTCTATTCGTCATTTTTAACAGTTCAACTTTTTTTCCACGTAAATAACCACCCGCCGTTAAAACGTAAGCAGTCATCACGCCGTTGTTCAGTGCGAATGTCACGCAGATCAGAGATGGCTAGGACGCAAGCGTCACTGTGATGCGCATCATCTTCAGGGTTGTCGACAGGATGACGGGAGAGGCAGTCGGCGTCCTTGTGCAAGGGGCCTGACTTGTATAAAACAGCAAATCAATATTCTTGGAGCCGTAGCGCCCATCTACCCAATCGTCCAGTGGGGCCTTTTAGTGACGAGAGCCAGCACAAGGCGTGGTGATAGGTAACACCGAAAATTGTGCGGCCGTGCAAGTGGGGGCGAAATTGGCTACTACCCAAACTAACGCCAGGCACTCCCGTTCAGTAATTGAAAAATTCCTCTCGGCGGGTAACAGGAGGCGAATGGCGTATGCAATCGCACGCTTTGCGTTATGCTGCCATTGAACGAGTACAGCCCCAATGCCATGGCCACTGGCTTTCGTGTGAAGTTGATTGATGGATCATAATGAATGAGCCAGTAATGAGGGAGCGGTTAGCAAGAGTACGAGGGCGGAGAAGGATTTGGTCTGAGCAAGGCCCCATGTGAAACAACGTCCTTCTTAAGTAAGTCGGTAAGTGGGTGAGTGGTGTCGACGACATTCTTTATGAAGGGCCGGAAGTACGAGCAGAGTCCGACAAAGCTTCTTACGTCTGCGGGGGAAGATGGAGCAGGAAGGTTCTGGACAGCGCGAATCTTGTCAGGGTCGGGTTCAATGCCAGCGGCACTGAAGAGATGACCAAGAATAGTAATTTGACGACGTCCAAAGTGGCACTTGAATGAGTTCAGTTGCAGGCTGGCGCGTCGAAAAACAGCAATAATGGCCCACAGACGTGTTAGATGACTCGCGAAAGTAGGTGAAAGCCTATCACATCGCCTAGGTAACACAGACATGTAGACCATTTATAGCCGCGAAGTAACGAGTCCGTCATTCTTTCGGAAGTTGCCGGCGTATTACAAAGATCGAACGGCGTAGCCTTGAATCGGTAGAGGAAACGCTGTTGATGCATGGGCTAGACGGTACATACTCGATAGGGGAACAGCGAAAAAAAAACACGACAGACAAGGAAAGAGATACACACCAGCACTGACTGACGACTGAATTCTCTATTCAGAATGAAACACAAATATATACCTGAAGAAAAAAAGGAAGATCACTGCGCATGGCCATAAGGAGTGAGACACCGATTAGATTTCCCCTGAATTATTGCGGTTGTTAATATATGTTAGTTCTGCCTCAGACAAGGCCTAAGACGTTGTGCTGACGCAAGACGCACCATTCCTTGCGATAGCAGCAGCCTCAAAGATTTCCCGTGCACAAGCGTCGTTGTAGTGTTTGCGGATAATGCACAGTGAAAAGTCAAGTCCCGCAGTACGGCACACATCACCATCACTGTAGTGTAAGGCCAAGTTGCAGCCAGCACCGGAGCGAAGGCTATAGGCATGCTCTCTTAAACAATCGTTTAGACAACGACGAGTCTGTCCAATATAGGAGCGTCCACAGGGAAGCGGCACCTAGGCGCGGATCCAGGGGGGATGTCCGGATGTCCTGATCCCACCCCCCTCAGATTTCTGCATCACCCCTCGCTGACAGGGTGATGGCCCTGTCACCATCACCCAGTCATAATATGGCCAGCAGCATTCTCCAAAAGTATGTTTCGTGAGTACCAGTGGTAGGAGCCACGTAGAAGTGAAGCTAGCTTGCTCACAAGATTTGCTGCTTTCCGTAGGAGTGCGGTGTCGCGAAGTTGTCGTAGTTATTTTTTCTCATGAACACTTGGACCTCCTTGCGCCGGCCGTGTCTTACTCGTTCCGTCGGCGGCATCTTGTGAACGAGGGGATGTCCCTTTTGTCAAGCATGCCGATGTCCGAGCGAGCGCCTTCGCACTTGATTAACCGAGTTCCCCCTCGAGGTGTCATCGGTTGCCTCTTACCATTACCTGGAAAAGCCAGGGGTGCGGCGTAGCGCGTTCACTGTATCGTATCTATGCAGCGTATCTGGCGCAACGCTGGCTTCGCATCTACGGCACCTGTGACGTGACCGATATCTGTATCGCACAAGACACATGGTGGTGAGGGAACACACCCTCTCCCACTTAGTGTATATATACACGGCTGTTAAATAAACGGGGACGCTTCCGCTCCCCTTGCTTGGAGCCTGTGGTCATGGCTGGCCTGCGGCACACTACGATACATGGTATCAGAAGTGGGATTAACGCCGACGTCCAGTCTTGGTGAACCGAAGATTATAATACAAGATCAGCCCCATGGACTTCCTGAAGCCACCAGGCCCGCTGAGCTCGGCTGGTGAAATTGCCAAGAACTGGCAAGCATTCAAGCAAAGATTCGAATTTTTTCTCGCCGCATCAGAACAGCCAACCGGCAAGCCTCGAACGGAATCATGCAAGACAGCACTTCTGCTGAGCGTTAGGGGAGGAAGCCATCGAGATCTTCAACACGTTCAGCTTTGGTGAAGACGAGAGCAGGAATGACTATGCCACTGTCATTGCGAAGTTTGATGCATATTGTGCGGCACAGCATAGCGAAGTCCATGAGCGCTACGTTTTCGTACGCGAGTCGAGGCCCCTGGTGAGCTTTTCGAACCTTTTTTGCGAGACTTAAAGAACCAGGCACGAGCACGCTACTTCGGCTCTCAAATGGACGCAATGATAAGGGAGCAAATTGTTTATGGAACTAACGACGAGAAAGTTCGGGAAAGGTTGCTGCGGGACACTACGCTGAATTTACTGAAGGCTGAGCAGGTTGCTAAAGCAGCTGAAGCGGCAGCAGCGCAACAAAAACTTTGGGCACGGGAGGAAAGCCACATTGACACGACGCGTAAGGAACACACAAGTAAACAAAGTGAGTTGCCCAGACATTGCAAGTATCCTAAGTGCGCACGTATGCACCCGCCACGATGGTGTCCTGCATTCGGGAAAACATGTCGCAAATGTCAACGCCCTAAACATTTTGTATCTGCTGCAGACGATTTGCCGATATTGGCGAACTTCAGGGCGGGGAAGATAGCTGCGCAGCAAGCCAACACGACTGGACAGTTGTCGCCCAAATCAAGAACGTACCACATGAATTCAAGGTCGATAAAGGAGCGCAAGCAAATCTACTACCTTTCGGATGCTACCGCAAAATTCGCCCCAAGCCGCCCCTGAAACCAAGCAGCGCGGTGTTACGTTCGTATGGCGGAGGGGTTATCAAGCATGATGGTGTTATTCATACAGAATTAGCACTAGGTGACCGTTGCGCCGTCCTCGACTTCTTCGTGGTGTCCAAGGGGCATCAGGCTATCCTGGGCTTACAGGCTAGCGAAAATCTTGAACTTGTGTCCCGCATACACGCAGTATCTCAAAACAGTTCTGAGGAAGTCGCAAAGAACTTTCGCCAATTGTTCTCTGGAACCGGGTGCGTGGAAAGGGTCTATCGAATGGTTCTACGTGACGACGCGACGCCAATCGTCCAAGCAGTCCGACGAGTACCGCTGGCTCTGCAGGAACCCTTCCGAAAAGAACTGGGACGCATAGAGCGTGCAGGCATCATAACCAAAGTCCCCGAGGCCACAGACTGGGTAAGCCCATTGGTCATTGTTAGAAAGAAAGACGGGAAAATTCGAGTATGTATCGACCCCGAGTATGTATTCGAGTATGTATCGAATGCATCAAGAGAGAACATTACACAATGCCGCGAAGGGAAGACATAGAGGGAGAGTTAGCGGGCGCTACAGTTTTCACCCGTCTTGATGCGAACTCTGGTTTTCACCAAATTCCGTTGGACAACGAAACCTCACGAATTTGCACCTTTGCAACGCCATTCGGGCGCTACAGATTTCTGCGCTTACCGTTTGGTATAGCATCGGTGCCTGAGGTATTTCAGAAAACGCTAAATGAAATTGTTGAAGGCCTTCCTGGGGTCAGAGTATACGTTGATGATGTACTAGTGTGGGGGTCGTCGAGGCAGGAGCATGACAGGCGCCTGCAGTCGGTACTGCAAGCAGCAGAACGCGGCGGACTTCCATTTAATCCGTATAATTGTTCCATTGGTGTCGGCAAAATCGTGTTTGTTGGTGACGTCATTGACCAGGAAGGCATCAAACCAAGCCCATCACTGACAAAATCAATGGTACAAATTCCACCGCCGACCGACAAGCTCGCTGTACAGAGGATGCTAGGAACCGTGAATTATTTCAGGAAGTTTATGCCGTCATTCGCCCAAGGGACGACGCTCCTCAGAAATCTTATAAAGCAGAATACTGCGTTTGACTGGACGCCTAATCACGCTGAAGAGTAGAAGCAGCTTTGGGAAAGTTTAAGTAGAGAGCCTTTACTAGCCGTGTTCGATCGAACAAAAGCAACAAAGGTGTCATGTGATGCATCGCGAAACGGAATCGGCGCAGCGCTATTGCAGTGCCACCAGGACACATGGAAGCCGGTCGCGTATGCCTCGCGGGCACTTACAGAGTGCGAACAGCGTTACACGCAAATTGAAAAGGAGGCGATGGCGGTCGCATATGGCTGCGAGAAGTTCAACCATTTTGTCTATGGTCGGTCGGTTATTCTTGAAACTGATCACCACCCCTTGATTGCGATCTCGCAGAAGGCCGTTGGAGACATACCCCCGAGGATGCAGCGGGTTTTCCTGCGCCTTCTTCGCTATGACGTAAAACTTCAGTTCACACAAAGGAAGCAACTGCTTCTCTCTGACATCCTGTCACGTGCAACAACCGGACCCATTACGGAAAACGACGTCATCAACGGCGACACTGAAGTGCACGCCGTAAGTGTTGTCTCTTCACTTGTCACCGATAACACCTGGAAGAGGTTGACTACGGAAACCAGTCGGGATGACGAATTAAAGCAAGTTCTTGGGGACCTGGCGGCAGGAAAAGCACTCCAAAGCCATTGGAAGTCTTTTGAAGGAGAACTTTCTCAGTTGAACGGAGTCCTCTCAAAAGGGTGCAAAGTTGTAATTCCGGCTATCATGAGGAAACTTTGGAGCACATTCATCAAGGCCATCTGGGCACCAATAAATGCAAAATCACGGGCCAGGCATCTCGTCTTCTGGCCAGGAATCAACCGTGACATAGAAGCTTTCGCGCAGGCGTGTTCTGCATTCAAAACGTACGCGTACAGACGGCCCCAACAGCCGTTAAAGTTACGCCCAGTACCTGATAAACCGTGACATCGTGTCGGCATCGATATTTTTAAGCATGGTGGACAGTCATACCTGTGCGCCTACGACGCATTATCAAACTTTCCTGAAGTTGAGCTGCTAAAAGATACTACCGCGAAGGCAGTCATTGAAGCAACAAGTGCGATTTTTGCTAGATACGACATACCAGTTGAAGTTTGTTCGGATAACGGCCGCAGTTTTCTAGCCACGCTTTTGCTCAATTTGCCCGAAGGTACGACTTCAACCACACCACTTCCAGCCCTAGGTACACCCAGTCCAACGGCCTGGCGGAAAAAGGCGTACAAGTAGTTAAGAGGATTTTAAAGAAAAGCACTCAAATGAATGAAGATTTTTGGCTTGGTTTTGTTTCCTACAGACCTACTCCAATGGAATCCGAACCATCACCCGGCGAAGTACTTCAAGGAAGACGACTACGGACAGCGTTGCCTGACGTCCGGTCATGTCTAGGTCGCAGCGTACACAAGAATCGTCAAACCGACCATTCCAGCCGACAACTACCACCACTCAACCCTGGAGACACGGTACGCATCAAAGAAGGGGCGTGGGCCACCAAAGGTCAAGTCGTTCAAGCTACGACATATCCCCGGTCGTATAACATAATCACTGAAGACCGCACATTCCTGCGGCGCAATCGGTGACATCTGCTGCCTACAAGTAAAGCTTTTCGACAGAGAGGCCTTTGTGAGTCCGAGAAGGACTTGAGGCAAGCAGCTGACAGAATATCTTCAGCATACAGCAGCAACGATGCCGCAGAGTCACCGGCCACAACTGGCAACATTCCTGCCTCAGTCAACACTCCTGCAGACTTGGAGCAGTACCAAGAACCAGCGTTCAGAAGGTCAACCCGAGAACAAAGGCCTCCACAGAGGCTTACCTATAATCGAAGGTTTGTGCATGTTCCCTAAATCGCGTTCTAAATGTTCGTTGCTACTAATGTTCTTTTCTGTTTTTTTTCCTTTGAAAGAAAAGGAAATGTATCGTATCTATGCATCGTATCTGGTGCGCTAGCTGGCTTCCATCTACGGCACGTGTGACGTGACCGATATCTGTATCGCACAAGACACATGGTGGTGAGGGAACATACCCTCTCCCACTTAGTGTATATATACACGGCTGTTGAATAAACGGGGACGCTTCCGATTCTCTTACTTGGAGCCTCTGGTCATGTCTCGCCTGCGGCACACCACGATACATTCAAGCCGAAAAAAACTAACAAAGGCAGCAGCAACGTGAATACAAACAACGCAAACACAGACAGCGAAAGCTGTACAGTGTAAAAGCGGAGAATGCGTCGAAGGACCATGAGTCCGAGGACGAATGTCACCATCTGCAGTCGCTCACGAAGGACAACCTTCAGGGGGAACGTCTTGCCGCGCCTCCTCCTGGCGGCAACATGCAACACATCAGCCCGCGCCCTCCTCTGAGCCCAGTACAAAACCTTTTACTACGCTGTAGCTGGCCCAACCTGAGACCACGCCGTCTTTCTTTGAGTTTTATGTTGTCTCCTCTGAGAGTGCCTTAGTGTATACAGTCTAATCTCGATCAACTTAAACTGTAAATAGATCAACTTAATATGTCCCCCTGTCCTTCGCAGTTCGGCTGTCTGCCCTTCAGTGCCGCGTAGGGACTGCGCGGAATTCGGTGCTACAATGTCACAGAAAAGGATATCGACATTTTAAGGCGAAAGCCTTAAATCTTTGTTTCAAGGTCGCTGTCAGGTATAGAAAAAGTGAGTGAGCTCGCCTCGAGCTTGCCTCGCGCTTGCCTCGCGCTCGTGCCAGTACTCGCGCGTTCGTCGGCGCTGGGGAGGAGGAGGGAAATAGAGAGAGAGAGAGATTGTGGTTGTGAAGAGGAAGAGGCGGTACTCCTCTTCACAACCACAATCTCTCTCTTTCCCTCCTCCTCCCTTGCGCCGCCGTTGCCCTTTCCGTCAACGCAGCAGCAGCGCACTAGGAGCGTTGAAGGCAAGCGCGGTGGCGGCGCTGGGGAGAACGAGAAAAGTGTGAGCGGCGGTGCCCGTACAACGTTCTGGAAACGGCGACTTGTATACGTCGCCGCGTGGGCTCAGAGCTTCATTCCACATCGTTATGAGTCCAACTAGGCTTTCGCCTTCACATTCTTAGAAAGTTCTAAGGATCCCTCGTAATTTTTTCTCCTTTTTCCAAACATTCGTTTCAAGACACTGCAGCTAGCAAAGGTAAATATGCGCACAAAAAAAAAACGTATAACTACGCTCTCTCATTTACGGTTTTTCTGTTGCTTAAAGTAAGTCCCCGCGAATGCACATAAAAACCAGAATAACAAGTTACTGTTCTACATTTCTAATTTCCCTTCTCTTCTGTCGTAGTAATGGGGAGGCGTCTGTGTCTTGTCCTGAACAGCTTCACCCGTAATCCACCTTTACAGAGTGGAATCGCTCGTTTTTTTTTTTGCTTCACGTGAGTTCTAGCCAGATTTACATCAAGAACTTCATATCATATTGTTACACAATCTATATGTGACATAAATTGTGTCGTGCGTTTCTGCAAAAATGAAAGAACTAACCAGCCTGTACCTCAAATGTGAGACGAGCCTTTGTCAACTAAATATAAACGAAGCGAGGTCCACTCATTAACTCTCGATGTTGCCCTGCGTGGATTGTCAGGGAGCAAACAGTGCACAAATGCAGCAGTAATTTTTTGTTATACGTTGTTTTATTTCCGTGTTACTTTCATAATTCATGATAAACCGTAATAAAATATTAAACTGTTAAGCTGTGCACTTTTTATTTTAGAGAGTTGAGCGCTGTGTCCTACTTATTCAAAGGAGTAACTCTCCCCGCACTCTTACAACTTTTAGTTTCACAACTGATAAGGTGGTTCCGCGACCAACCTGCTTATTGAAAAAGATCTCTTGCTGAAGTGTTCATATATAAGCAATAACAACTAACAGCTAAACTAAGAACTACGCATAGGCAACCTTTATAACTGTACAGCTCATTGTGACCATAGTTTCAGATTGACGACATCCAGTACAAGCACAGTACCGTTCGTGCGCTGTAAGTTTTGCATTATACCTTCGCACTGTTTTATTGTCGTACAATAAGCATAGGAGGCTCAAACCCACCCGATCAGTTTGACAGAGTGGGCGTTCTCGCGGAGCGGGCGAAGCCTCGAGCCGCAGCTGCGTAGTGGGGGAGCGTGACGTCAGCCGGCAACGCCAGCGTGTGGTCCTATTGATGGCGTCGAGTGGTAAACGAAACTTAAAGCATCGCGTCGCGTGGTAAACACTAAAGCAAAACCATAAATCAACTTAGACTGATAAAATATTCTTCGCCAACGCTGCTGTCGTTAATTACACTGCAATAGGTAAACTATTAGAAGAGAAAATGAAGCTCAAAGTTATTACAGCGAAGCTGTTAGGGGCTGAATCTCCGATGGTCGTGTCCGCGTGTAGAAAAAAAAACTCTCATTGGCCGTATGCTGTATTTGCGAGTGAAAGCAGGCGAGGAACGCGCGCTTTCACGGGAAGGGAACGCACGGTGGAGAGCAAACGCGACTTCTTCCGTAGCGCGAAAGGCCATGGGGGGACGGGAGGGAGGGAGGGGAGGCGACGTTTAGCTGCGGCACCAAATGCGTGTCTTGTGACCGAGCGCAAGGGTAAAAGGCGACTCAATCACAGTCTGAGAATATTTAACATAAAAGGCATGTGCTGCCGGTGTTTTGTTTGATGAGATTTGTTCATGGGCTATCATTCTCAGAATTCTGAGGAGCGGTATAAACTTGGACATGTAACAGTAACAGCAACGCGCAGAACTGTTGTCGACGGCGGCGGCGTTTTGCCCGCGTTCGCACCGAACGCGCGCGGCGTTGGTGGCGTGTTTATGAAGAACGTGCCAACCTTTGCCGTACCACGGCCGCTGGATAAAAAACAGGTGCGGCTCGTTGCGTCGCGCCGAAATGGCTTCTCGGGCCTAGTTCTCCACGCGCCCGCTCTGGTGCCGCTGCTCGGGTACAGCCGTTCACGGACAAGCGCTTCCACAGCCGCGTTGGTACGCACGACAGTGACTCTAATGAGGCCGTAAATAACGCGTTTTATAGTTGCACATTACAGGTTGAATATTGAAGTCGTTATTAGAAGTGACGATTGCTTCACATATGTGAAAAGTGTGCCCTAGGAGTGCCAATCTTTTGTAGAGTGGGTCTCAATGCTCTCCATGAAAGCTGCCCGCTCGACTCACCTGAAATAAAAAGAAGTGCTCAATTACGAATAATCGGGAGTGGATTTATGCGTTTCATCAAGACGAAGCAGTGGGTGATGCAGGCACTGAGGAGGGTGTTTTTTATTTTTTTATGCTCTGCTCATCTAAGATCTTGCCCGTGTTTCTGATGGGCATGTCTCTCCCAGCAGCTCCACTCGCCCCCGCGCTTGGGATGAAACTCACCTTGTTAACCCTCTCTTGCAACCTCCTTCCCCCAAGAAAAAAGTGTTGGCTACGTGCCTGACTTTAAGTCACCAATTCGAAACCACACATGAATGTACATGAGCGTGTGGAAAATTTATAACTGTATGGGTAGGCGACATAGGTGCGAAATGATTCGACGAACACCTTAACACATTTACTGCAACTTTATTGTACATAACGAAGAGCTTATTCACAGGCGGAAAACCTTCCTTGACAGAGGTTTATGCGACAGGGTCAAAACTCGCTCTACAGTTGCATTTGCATTCCCAGCCCAATTCGCTATAAGAGGCCTCAGCAACGTTTTAAAGAATACTTTGAAAAGCTCCTCAGTGTGAGCGTGGTAATTTCATTCACATATGAATTGTCCAGAGTGAGTGAGATGTGGAAGCAAGGCTGACGTCAGAAGGTGGCACAACTTGCTGCTTTAACTGACGTCGTCTGCCTTCATGACGCGCTGAACAAAGGTGCAGGTGAACATACCAGCGAGCTGTCGCTTGGCTCCCACTTGCTTCCTTTCCCTGACGGCCCTTGGCGTGAAATATTCTTCATCCAGGCTTATGGACGCTGTAGATTGCAGGGGAATTCGTGGTACTTCACAGTAGCGTCTCTTCTCGCGTTCGAGTTGCACAGCGGCACACAACAGCTTCGCGGCGTTACTCCGCTAGAAAAAACCGTCTGCCACACACGCGCACTCCAAACAACTGTAGTGAAGCACAGAAAACCTAAGGCAAGCTGCTCACACACACGATCACACAAAAAAGCAGACGAGAATGCGCACAAAAGAGCACACCAACACGGATAAATCCTGCGGTAACCACACTATAGCACGAACGGGCGTCTGCCTTGCGTACCGAAGCAGTGGCGTCCTTCTCGCGTTTGAGTTGTACAGCGGCACACGACAGTCTCGCGGCCTCACACCGCTAGTAAAAACCGTCTGCCACACATGCGCACACCAAAGAACCGTAGTCAAGTACAGAAAACCTAAGGCAAGCTGCTCACACACACGATCACACAAAAAAAGCACACGAGAATGCGCACGAAAAAGCACACCAACACGGATAAATCCTGCGGCAACCACATTGTAGCACGAACCGGCGCCTGCCTTGTGTACTGTAGCAGTGGCGCCCTCACTAAAAACAGCGGCCGCAACTGTGAACTTTGCCGAGACGCGCTCGCCCATTGACGGCAACGCGACGCAGCAGGCCGCACCTGTTTTTTATCCAGCGGCCGTGGCCGTACACTCTATGGCGGTGTACCACAGCGACCATAAGGCCATGGTCCCTGTGGTCACTAAATAAATGAAAACCACCGGATCATATATATTTCTCACTCTTTAATAGTTCAAATAACCAATTACGCCATCACATCTTATTAATCATAACTGGAAATACATAATTGCCACCATAATACAGCATCCCTGGTCTTTCATCTCCACGGCAGTGGAAGGGCTGACAGATTCTTTTTTTTTAATTTCGCGCGCAAACCCCAACGTCAGCACTTCACTGCGATGTCCGACTTCTGAAGTAATTTTTCCTATTTGGGCCACGTTGGCTCAGTAAAAGTTCGTTAAACTTGCCATATTCACTCTTGGGCTCCTTTAGAACACAATGAAGTCAATCTTTACCGCTAAAGAAATAACTGCGACCTAGAAGACGCTGTCAAAATACAAGGCGTCACGGTGAGCTGGTGCGGGAACTTCAAGGCGGCGTCGCCACTCGCCTTCTGTGTTTTTCGTTTCTTTCTGGCTTACCAAGCGGCTTCTCGCGGTAACAGTGGTGTTTTCCGTATTGTGGTAGGGTTATTTACTGATTCAGAGAAAAAAACATTTTTCCCTTTAGTGTCTCTTTAAAGAAACAGGAGTTTGATGTGCGCCTTGTGGTAAAAGGATGACGTCCCGTGGGAAACAAAACATCAAGCAAAAGACGATGGCTCGCGCTCTCGGCTACTACGCCACATCGCTCTTCTTGTAGGTGGCGTCGGGAGTCTTTATACGCAGTGATTCGCATATCGCAAACAACCAGCGTAGTGGTTGGCGCGTTGGAGCGGAAGCGTTAGTCCTCCAAAGCAGACGAAGGTTTCTCAGCCGAACACAAAGAAGCTTCTTAAGGAAATCAAGGTGACCTAACAAAATTCCAAAAACGGATTCGTGCTTAGTCACCTATAACGAATCGGCAGCACATGATCCGAAATTTTATTATGAGAAACAATACAGACTTGGATATGTTATCAAGCACGTACAGCCGCCAAGCACATGGCTGCGTTCGGCAACGTCCTTTTCCTATAATTTAGGAGAAATCGAGTACGGCCCCAGATTCGCTATAGGTGTTGCACAAGCAATATAAGAGGCGGGGTTATCGTGAACAGAAACGGAGAATTTCGGTAAATAAAAAGGTTACTGTCATCATCATTATGATGGACAAAAGCTGACCCCCCCCCAGAAAAAACCTGGATCCGCCCCTCGAGGCACCTCGTACACCACGCCTGATTTGCAGTGGACGAATGGTGTGGCGTGGTTCTTTTTACAAGCTGATTGTTCGGATTTCTCTTGGCTGACCTGTCGGCACACTCGACCTAGCTTGTTAGGCGCAGACAAGAAAACACGGACGCCAGCACGCTGGGCGATTCTCTTTATGCTGTGAGAAAGGCCATGAATGTAAGGTATGATGGCATACCTGCTTCTGCCGCTGTCTGGCTGCTTCACGGGAGACAGTTTTGCAGACTTTTCACGTAGTTTTTCCGCGACACCGGTGAGGAGTGAACGAGGGTATCTGGCACTGAGCAGCCTTTCCACTTGATAACAGAAGCTGGTGTGCACCTGGTGAAAGCAGGAGCGATGGAGAGCGTTTCCCAGCGCGGCTGAGGCAACACCTCTCTTGACGACCTTACTGTGGGCCGAGCTGAACGGAAGAAGGCTCACCTTATACCGAGGAGCATACTCCCAACAAACGTGAACCTGCTAGCACGTCAGCTTAAGGTCCAGGAAACGAAGGCTGCCCTTCTCAGGATACTCCTTAGTCAGTGAGAAGACGTTGAGAACTTCACAGAACTTGGCGTAAACTTCCTGGAATTGAGTTGGGACGTCGGGGTGGCCTTGTTCAAGAACAATTAGAAAATCGTCCAGATAACGAAAAGCTTCTGAACAGATCTGCAGAGACGATAGCGATGCGTGAAAATGCCGGTCAAATGTAGCTAAGACCAGATCGCTTAATATGGGCGCAATGCAGGAGCCTACCCAAACTCTCTTTTTCTGAATGTGCGGTTCGTCCATGAAGTTGATCACCCTAGCACGTTGGTATAGTTTTAGGGCTTCGAGGAAGTTCGTTGAAGAAATGGCGCAGGTAAAGGCCATCAGGTGTTAAGAAGACAGTTGTCACGCGGTCCATGTCATCCACCGAGATTTTCCAGTAGCCTAATCGAAGGTCTATGAATGAAAAGTACTTGGCTCCCTGCAAGCAGTCCAAAGCGTCATCAATATGCGGCAAGGAGTAGGCATCCTTCTATGTGATTTTGTTGAGGTGTCCGTAAACGACACAAAAGCGCCCTCTGCTGTCCTTCTGCTGGACAAGGACAACATGGGACACCCATGAAATGCAAGATGGCTCGTTAACGCCTTTAGTTAACATCTTATCGACTTCTCGTTGTATCACTTGTCGTTCAGTATGCGAAACACGGCACGGCCTGCAGCATATCGGATTGGTATCTCCGGTTTAAATACGATGGGTCACCACCGATGTCTGGAGTAAAGGTGGCCGTCAAGGTAAAAATAGATGGCAGAGGTCAGGAGCTTGTGCGGGAAGAAGGTCAGGTGCAATCATCTTACTAAGTTCGTATGTGGCTAGAGTAGGTGAATCGGAGGTTCCTGCAGAGGGAAACAGAATTCCTGCGTCAAAAGCCAATATATCGCAATTGTTGACGGGCAAAATTTCGCTCAAAGACATGCTTCTGGGAACATTTGGACGCGAGCAGTGAAAATCAAGGAGAAGGAGCGAAGTCTAATTGCCTGTAAGAGTGAACACGGTATGGGGAATGGCCAAAATATTTTCAAGTAGTATGTCAGCGGTGGGACATAGCACATAGACGCCGTCAGGAACAGATGAAAATGACATTAGAGTGACTTACGTAGTGGCTTAAGGCGACAGGCGGATGTCTTCGGCAGAGCATAACCGTGGCTGCGTGACTGGTGGACTATAGCAGCCGTAGGACAGTTCAAGCTGAATGACACTAGACGCGCAATCAAAGAGGGCGGATAGGGGCGACAAAAAGTTTAAGCCAAGTATAACGTCGTAAGGGAATTCATCCAAAATGGCAAACATATTGCTTAGGCACCCCGCGGTGCCAATGCGAGTAGTGCACATACCAAGCAAGGTAGCCACTCCTCCGTCGGCGACGCGGAGGGTGCGTGATGCATCAGATGTCAGGACTGTTCAGGCCTCGGCGCAACTGGGCACTCATCACGGCTATGGGCGCGCCAGTCTGAATAAGTGGTGGGACACTGACGCTATTCATCATTGACACTGACAACGTTCATCATGTTCTGTTTGGTCGGCCAAGTGATCACAGGCTCTTGCGGTCGAGTCTTCAATGCAGTGTCACCTCTGGGAGCTGCATCGCTTAGTTTTCCAGAGACAGGCTTCGGGGCTGCATCGGGGGTGGTGGACGACGAACCTGTGGTGATAGGGACGACGGTCGACGAGCTGGTAGGGAACAAAACGGGGTGACGTCGCAGTGACGAAGAGGGACTGTTGCCAGTGGCACGAGCGTCATTGTTTGGCTGTTGCGCTTCAAATGGAGGCTGGTAACGATCCTGGCTCTGTTCGGGGTGATAACTGGCAAGTGGCGTTCGTCGAGGGGAGGAGACAGTGTGGTTATTGCAATGGCTAGCAACGTGACCGATACGCTGGCAGGCAAAACAGATTGGCCGATCGTCTGCGGTTCGCCACTTGGCCGCATTTCGGCAGTGGATGGCCAAGGAGCATTGGACAGCTGTGAAAGGACCACAGCGCATACAGAATGAACTCCAAGGTTAGTGAGTTCTGAGCGGACTATTGCCTGCAGAAATGACAGTGTAGGCAAGTTGTTCGCCTCACTGGGGCGAGAAAAATGGGCTGCAGGAGCCGTGGCTTCAAGTTCTCGCGGCACTATTCGCGTCAGGTCGTTTCATGATGATGGTCGGCGCATTCCTAGCTTGTCGTCAGAAGAGGATGTCGCAGCTGCGTTCGGCAGCCGTCCGAACGGCGTTTCAATGCGGCGGCTCTTGGCCTGCTCAAAGCGTTGACACTCTTTTATGATGGGCTGTACTGTCTCACAATTATTGGCAATGAACAGATTGAAAGCATCGTCAGCGATCCCCTTCAGTACATTTACAACCTTGTTTGAGTCAGCCATATGGCGGTCGGCCTTATGGCACAGAGCCAGCACGTCCTGGATGTAAGAGACGTATGATTCTGTGGACGTTTGGACGCGGGTCGCTAGTTCTTTCTTAGCGGCATTCTCCCGCCCGGCGGGATGGCCGAACAAGTCTCTAAGCATCTGCTTGCACGTGTCCCAGTCGTTTAACTCCTCCTCGTGGTTAACATACCACACCTTCGCCGTGCATTGTAAGTAGAACACCGAGTTAGCCACCATAACCGTTAGATCCCATTTGTTGTGTGCACTTACACACTCACACATGGCGATCCAGTCTTCTACGTCGAGGTGGTAGGTGCCGCAGAACATTGCTGGATCACACGGATGGGCCAGGACAACCGTCGGGGTTGTAGGCGTTGATTGGGCCATGCCATTTCGGGTCCTGTTTCGTCGGCGATGTTGTCCAGTCCCAGGTAACGACCACTGCGGAGCTCCGTTGTTGTCTCTCGTGATCACCCCTCACCTCTCCCCAATTTGTTATGATACGGAAGGCACAGATCAAGATGTACTTACCATACATACAAGAGCGGCAAGGATACATAACACGATGGCTCTCGAGACCTGCCCCACCTCCACACGTCAAATCGTCTTCTTCTGATTGGCGCCGCTGTCAGTTGCGACATAACGATATACATCATTGCACAATCACGTTACGCCTACTGCCCATCTTACTGACGAGTTAAGAAGCAAATATATTTTTCCGTCAACAAAACAGATGGTGCGCTTACAAACTTTGCCCTTTCGCTGATAATGGCTTTCGCTTCTATTATTTCACGCGTGCTATAATAATGCAAGTAGCATTATTTTCCTACTTCTCTTACTTCCTACATCTATCTATCTATCTACCCATCTTGCATCGTACACCAACACAGTGCCCCAAGTTGTCCAGCTGCTTGGGCCACTGTGCTGCTTGGGTCACTAGGTATGTGTT
This sequence comes from Dermacentor silvarum, assembly GCF_013339745.2. Lineage (NCBI taxonomy): Eukaryota > Metazoa > Arthropoda > Arachnida > Ixodida > Ixodidae > Dermacentor > Dermacentor silvarum. The sequence continues at coordinate 39,235,788 of NC_051156.1, forward strand.
CCTGGTCGTGATGCGTCGTGGTCGTTCCACTTTCATTCCAGATTCGTGATATCTAATTCTAGTCATGCCGTCGTCGCCGCGTCTTCTGTCCCGACCCAGTGGCCCACGTTGTCTAATAGGGCGAATAAGTATGGGCTCATGGTCGTGATGCCTTCGTGGTCGTTGCATCGCCGTCATTCCAGCTTTGTCATCCGACACTCGTCATGTCGTAATTGTCACGCCATCGACATCATACAGTCGTCATAAATTAGTTGTCACACATCCATAGCGATGCCATCGTGGTCGTTCAATTGCCGTCATTCCAGCTTTGCCATCCAACACAGGTCATACTGTCCCTCAGGCTGTCGTCGTCACGCCATCGTCGTCATACAATCCTCATGAATTCATTGTCACACCATCATAGCGATGCCGTCGCGGTCTTTCAGTTATCGTCCTTTCAGATCGCGTGATTACTGACTTCATGTTGCCGTCGTCATTTCTACTCCAAAGGTATTCGGCGTCGTTATGCTGTCGTGGCGATTGATTGCGTCGTCGTCATTCGAGCTTTGTCATCCAACTCTCGTCCTGCCGTCATCATCACGCCGTCAGTGTCACACAGTCGTCGTCATGACGCCATCGTCACGCTGTCGTTTTATCATTGTCATCACTTCAGTTACGTCATGCTATTGTAGTCAAGCCGTCATTGTCGTACTACCTTCGTCAATTCATCGATGTCATTCCGTGTTCATCATTCTTTCATAATCATGTTCGTGTCATTCAGTCATGATTACGCCACCGTTGTCATCGTGCATCGTCGTCATTGCGTCGTTGTCGCGCAGATGCTGTCACGCAGTAGTTGTCAAGCGTCGTTACCATTACGTCTTGGTCGTTCCATCGCCGTAATTCGCGCTTCTTCATCGGTTGTCGTCGCGCCATCATTGTCATACAGTCAGCGTCATCTCATTGTCATTAGGCCGTTATCGTCATGTTGTCTTCGTTATACCATCGTCATAATTTAAATACCCACATCTCATTGTCGTCAAGCCGTCGTCGTCGTGCGTTTTTGTCGTTAGATCTATATCACTCCTTCTTCGTTATTCTACCATTGCGTCGGCGTTGTACAGTCGTCGTCATACCTTCATGCTCATGGGCCACCCTGGCAAGCGAGTACCATAGCAATATAAGTAGGTATCGGAGATGGTGGCATATAGCCGAAACCATGAAAATATCATATTGTCGCAAGATGCGAAAAACGGCACACAGAACGACGGTGGTGCGACAGCAAACACAGGCTCTATATTGAAGGCCCAGCAATAATTGTCCGCGCCAACTTTAACTTCTTCGGCGAGAGAGATGCTTGCGCTCGTGTCCATCCCTTCATTGTCTTCTTTAGTCGTGACATTGCCTCCCTTCTAAGAAAGCATCGTCCCGATGCTTTATCGTGACGACGCCAGGATCTTTCCACGCGTACGCTGCAGTGATTTCATTCGGACAAATAAGGCTTCATCCGGACGACGTGCACAATCTCCGGTGTATGCCGTCGACGCCTTGAGGAATGTGGACTATCGGAAACGACTTCATAGTTGACATCAGAGAGACGTCGTATGACTTTATACGGACCGAAGTACCGCCGCAGTAGTTTCTCTGAAAGGCCACGATGGCGAACGGGAGTCCAGACCCAAACTCTCTCTCCAGGCTCGTAGGAGACTCTTCGGTGGCGAAGGTTATAGCGCCCTGCATCGTACTCCTGCTGCCGACGAATACGTATGCGTGCAAGTTGTCGGGCTTCTTCAGCACGCTGAGTGATGTAGTCAGCATCAGTTTCGACGCCATCGCATCCATGTTCATGCGGCAACATTGCGTCGAGCATGGTTGTGACATCGCGACCGTGGAGAAGGCGGAACGGTGTCATCCTCGTTGTTTCCTGCTGAGCCGTATTGTATGCAAAGGTGACATATGGCAATATCTCGTCCCAGTTTTTATGCTCCACATCAACATACATGCAAAGCATATCCGCAAGTGTCTTATTGAGGCGCTCCGTGAGTCCGTTCGTTTGCGGATGGTACGCCGTTGCCTGCCGATGAGATGTGCCACTAAGTCTTAAAACTGTGCCCAATAGCTCGGCTGTGAATGCAGTTCCTCTGTCAGTTATTAATACTGTGGGGGCGCCATGTCTCAGGACAACATTCTCTATAAAAAATCGAGCTGCTTCACTGGCCGTTCCCCGCGGCAGGGCTTTGGTTTCGGCGTAGCGCGTTAGATAGTCCGTGGCTACGATAATCCATCGGTGTCCCGTAGCAGAAGTTGGAAATGGGCCTAGCAGATCCATTCCGACTTGGGCAAATGGAGTTCTGGGTACTTCGATGGGATGGAGGAAGCCTGCTGGTTTGACGGCTGGCACTTTCCGCCGTTGGCAATCAAGGCATGTACGGACGTACTGTTGAACGGTCGCCGTCAATCTTGGCCAGTAATACTTTTGTCTCACTCTGTAAAGCGTTCGTGTGAAGCCCAAATGGCCGGAGGTTGCTTCATCATGGCATGCCTGCAATATTTCATTCCTGAGAGATGGTGGGACGACGAGCAAGTAGGGGCTGCCGTTCGGAGAAAAGTTCACTTTATAGAGGACGTCGTTGCGTAAGCAAAACGATGGAACTCCTCTTCCAAAGCGTTTTGGCAGAGTGGAAGTGCGACCCTCCAGGAAGCTAATAATGGGCTCCAATTCTGGGTCTTCGCGTTGCTGCTGTGCAAGCGTAGTCGTGTTGACAACGGCAACAAACGCTGTAGCGTCGTCATCTTCTGTACTTGCAGGTTCGAATGGGGCACGAGAAAGGCAGTCGGCGTCCGTATGCCGCTTTCCTGACTTGTACACAATAGTCATGTCGAACTCTTGAAGTTTAAGGCTCCAGCGTGCCAATCGTCCTGATGGGTCTTTTAAGTTCGTCAGCCAGCAAAGTGAGTGGTGGTCACTGACGACAGCAAACGAGCGGCCGTACAAATATGGGCGAAATTTGATCACCGCCCAAACCACCGCAAGACACTCTTTTTCTGTGGTGGAATAATTTTCCTCTGTGCGGGAAAGGCTTCTACTTGCATAAGCTATTACTTTTTCAGCGCCGTCTTGCCACTGCACAAGTACAGCTCCTAAGCCGATATTGCTGGCATCGGTGTGAACTGCTGTCGGGGCGTCTTCATCGAAGTGTCCCAGGACCGGTGGATTTTGAAGGCGTTGCCGTAGCTCGTCGAATGCTTTCTGCTGATCTTCATCCCATACGAATGCTACGTCTTCTCTGGTGAGGCGTGTCAACGGCGACGCAATGCGTGAAAAGTTCTGAATAAAACGCCGGTAATATGCGCATAAGCCTAAAAAGCGTCTCACTGCCTTTTTGTCGGATGGCACAGGAAAATGTTCAACGGCAGCTATCTTTTCCGGATCAGGCCGTACCCCATCATTACTGACAACATGGCCTAGAAAAAGAAGCTCTTCGAAGCCAAAATGGCATTTTTCCGGCTTAAGCGTGAGACCGGCGGACCGTATGGCTTGAAAAACAGCACGTAGTCGCCTCAAGTGCTCGTCAAATGTCGCAGAGAATACAATCACATCGTCTAGATATACTAAGCACGTTTGCCACTTGAGTCCTGATAAAACGGTGTCCATTAGCCGCTGAAATGTTGCCGGCGCGGAGCACAAGCCGAAGGGAAGTACCCTAAATTCATAGAGGCCATCAGGTGTCACGAATGCTGTTTTCTCGCGGTCTCTTTCATCTACTTCTATTTGCCAATAGCCGCTCCTTAGATCCATCGACGAGAAATAGCGTGCATGCCGTAGTCTATCAAGAGAATCGTCTATGCGGGGTACCGGGTAAACGTCCTTCTTAGTGACCTGGTTGAGTTTGCGGTAGTCGACGCAGAAGCGCAAGCTGCCATCCTTCTTCTTGACTAACACTACCGGGGATGCCCAAGGACTTTTCGACGGCTGGATAATGTCATCTTGGAGCATTTTCTGTACCTGGTTTTCTATCGCTTCGCGTTCTCGCGCTGCCACCCGGTATGGGTTTTGCCGTATCGGTCTGGCCGTTTCGTCTGTAATAATTCGATGTTTGGTCAGTGGCGTCTGGCCAACTTTGGACGTCGAAGAGAAACAGTTCCGAAACTCATCAATAAGCTCGAGGAGTCTTTCTTTCTGTTTAGGTAGCAAACTTGGGCCGACATCAACGGATAGAGGCACGTTCGGCAGACCGGGGGAATCGTCTTGTTCAACAGTCATGCAGTCGGTAACCTCATTCAGCTCTTCCACGTACGCGACTGCCATACCTCTTGTAAGATGCCGGCGTTCAGGACTAAAGTTTGTTAGTAGGACGTCCGTCTGTCCGCGAGTGATGTCAACTACACCTCTTGCAACTGATACGCCATGACTAAACAGCAGACCAGGAATTTGTTCGGCGATCATGCTGGAGCACCTTGGCGAGTCGCATGTTACAGGCACAAGAGCGCTTGAGTGCGGAGGGATGGTCACATCGTCTTCGAAGATACGTAAATGCTCACGTCGCTGATCGACACAGGGTACGGCCAAATCTGCATTCATCCAAAACGTGACCGACCTGTCCGGAATGTTTATAATAGCGCCGTATTCGTGCAGAAAATCCATTCCCAGTATCACGTCTCTGCAGCACTCCAGCAATATAACGAAAGTTGCAACAAACGTCGAGTTACCAATATCAATTCTGGCTGTGCATTTGCCTGTAGGGATCATCAATTGACCTCCCGCCGTTCTTATGTGGGGACCAGTCCATGACGTCTTGACTTTATTAAGGTTATCGGAGAGTTTCTGGCTAATTATTGAGAAATCGGCCCCAGTATCTACTAACGCGGTTACTGGGTGTCCGTCTATGAAAACAGCGAGGTCGGCACTTACGACTTCCCTTGGGGTCGGCAGAGGCATATTGTCCGATTGCACAGATAGTGTTGGGGGTGTTGAAGCATTTTGACGGTCGGCAACCTCCCCCCCAAAGGTCGCTTCTGTTAGTTTCCCCGACGAGGGCTTGGGGACCTGCCGCCCCTGACTACATCGGCGTAACTGCGACCTTGCGGCGAAGAGCTCGGTGCAGGTGAGGGAGAGCGGGTTCGACGAGTGAACGGATGTCCTTGTGGAGCAACATCGTCACCGTAGCGCCTGTTTTCGAAGCGAACTCGAGGAAAGGTGGGTGGAAAGCTCTGGTATCCGGGGTCACGATACGGGCAAAAGCGGTAAACGTGGCCGGCTTCTCCACAATGAAAGCACAAAGGACGGCGGTCGACGGTGCGCCACATTTCCGTCCTGCGAACAAATGGTCGACTTGTGGGCGTCCTCTGCGGCCAAGCTGTAGTTGTCTGCGGAGGGAAGTAGGCCGATGTTTCCACAGGTACACTAGGTTGCGTGGTCAGTGGCTGCGCGTTGTACGGCGGGGATGCCGGCTCGTTGAAAGCACGAGCCATTGGTTGTGAGTTGTAGGCTGCTGCTGGAGGAGGACGATGAACAGCCGATGCGTAGTTCAGAGACCGTTGGTCTGGTAGGGATTCGGGCAACGAGAATGCCTGCCTGATTTCTTGTCGCACAACCTCTGCTACAGAAGCCCCGACTGACTCCTGCGGGGTCACAAGGAGGTTGCGAATCTCTTCACGAACAACCTCCCGGATGAGCTCACGAAGCTCATTGCCGGCAGCCAGAGCAGAAACGTTGCTCGAGGCGTTGCCTGGGCGATCGAAGGGTCGGCAACGTTGTTGCAGTGCTCGTTCGATGGACGTAGCTTCCGAGATGAATTCCGCAACGGTTGTCGGTGGGTTGCGAAGAAGACCGGCGAAAAGTTGTTCCTTGACGCCTCGCATCAGATGGCGGATTTTCTTTGCTTCCGGCATCTCTGGGTCAGCGCGGCGGAACAGGCGTGTCATGTCCTCCGCAAACATGGCGACGCTCTCATTCGGTTTCTGGATGCGCGACTCGATTAGTTGGTGGGCAGAATCGCGACGATCGTTGTTTGCGAAGGTGGTGGAAAGCTGCTGTCGAAACTCATTCCAGGAAGTCAGTGTGGCTTCCCGGTTCTCGTACCACGTACGAGCGCTGTCCGCCAGAGCGAAGTAGACGCGTGAGAGTTTTTCTTCTGCAGTCCACCGATTCGCCTTGGCGACTCGCTCGTATTGCGCGAGCCAATCTTCGACGTCCTCGTAAACATCACCATGGAATGTCTCGGGAGTCTGAGGATGCTGCAGAGTCACCTGAGAAGGTCCTGCTGTTGCCATATCGTTAGGTAGAGGTCCAGTTGGTGGGGAGTTGTCCAAGAAGATTACCGCCGGGCTGAGGCCCCGCAGTCGGCGACTGTAGCGGTGGACAGGAGTGTCCACTGGAGGAACTGGTTGCGGGTTAGAACTGGGCGTTGCACTCCGCACAGGAGTTCCGGGCATCAGAGAGTACCCAGCACCTCCACCAGTGTCGCAAGATGCGAAAAACGGCACACAGAACGACGGTGGTGCGACAGCAAACACAGGCTCTATATTGAAGGCCCAGCAATAATTGTCCGCGCCAACTTTAACTTCTTCGGCGAGAGAGATGCTTGCGCTCGTGTCCATCCCTTCATTGTCTTCTTTAGTCGTGACAATATATATCAAAATACGTGCTAAATAATAGTGAACTTAGGAATACGATCTGTCACCATTGCTCGACTGCTATTCGCATTACCATCGACAGCTATCGTGAGGTGAGTTCTACCGTAATATTGTTATAGTAGCTGATTATACGGAAATCCGAAAAGAGCGATGAGCAACCACAGTCATACAAGTGTACTGGCAGGTGCCTATGTGTGTGACACGCAACGTTTTGTTTGTGCTCTCTTAGCGTGTGGTTTACATAGTGACCCGTCTGGCCACTGCAGTTTTCATCACACGAAAGTGGTACACTGTAGACTACTCCTTAAGTGCAGGGCATCAATTGGTTCTTGTACTTCTTTTGCCCCCTCTCGGGATTTTCATAGTCAGGGTCAGTAAGCCAACAAACATGGTTTAGCTTCTCCGACCTGTGTTGGCTAACTGACCCTGATTATGAAAATCCGAGAAGGAGCCCAGAGAAGCACTAAAACCATATTGCTCAATGACGGCAGCAAACGGTTGTTTTAACATTTGCAGCCTCACGGGCCGCTCCCGACGGGCGATTTTAATTGCGCTAGAGCACTGTGGCTTCTTCAGCAGCAGTTTCAGCTGGAACTTAGTCTTTTATGGCACGAAAGAAGCGCTGCTAGGTTTCTGGAATGGTAAATTAACAGCTTACGTTAGCTTAATATTGGCGTTTCGTGTCCGTTTAATCTATATTCAATTGTCAATGGGCTACATGTGCTTATTTCCGCATAGAGGATGTGAATTGCTCCAAGCTACAAGATTATTATTTTGCAGCGTTGAGAACGTTTAACAGAAAATGAACTCTGCAGTAGGTTAAGAGCTTTTACACAACGCCAGACAAGAAAGGAGTTTGCAGGAAGATGGACTCTTGAAGTGATCAGCAGTAGTCGGGCAAGGATTGTCGATGAAACCAGCGTTCCTACAAGAGGACTTCTCTTCTTCAGGGCAGCAAGTGCTTTCCTTCTCAGCGTTTGTATTTACGCGTAGCTCACTCTGTACTCTCACTGAGAGAAAAGGAGGAGAGTAACCCGATGTTCGGTGTGCTGTAGCTGATGTCAAAGTACAAAAAATGTTGCAATTTCGTCCAAAAGGCGAAGTATCTATTGCGATATCAAATTAGTTGACAACTATATAAAGAAAGCATAGTGCTTTTATCGTTCGGATAAACTTGTTAACATAGGCACACTTAATAAATTAACAAGCATGGTGTCACGCGCGCACAAGCAAACTGAACGCATCTCACTCGATGACCGCGGAAACTAGCTGTCGAACAGCTGGAGTGAGCCAGCGGAGCAGCAGCAGTTAGCAAACTGATCTTCGTGCCGGCGCTCGCATCAACGCGATCTTATGGTGAATTCCATTGGGAGAAGAGGAGCAGGGCGCCGCGCAGTGCGGAGGAGGGGTGACAGCGCAGTGACAGCAGGTACACTCGACCCGTCACTGGAATACGGCGTGCATTCGGAGAGCAGGTTGGAGGTGGACGTGTGAGGAGAAATGTACCATGTGACTAAAGCAATAGACGTCCCAGTTTTCTCTGCAGGAGAGTGGCCAAATACGCCTGATCGTCTTGTAATCTGTCGGGCGTAACGCTGTCACCGTTTGCGGCCACGTACTAGATACTTTTGTGCAGCGCCGACGCATCCCACAGTGTTTCGGCCTGCGAAGATAATCTGAAACTGCAACTTGAATCTGAAGTTGAGCTCCAGCAGCTTTCGCTGCTGTCACCGTCGAGCGTCTCAAGCATTTCAGCAAGGCGAAGACGCTTTGCTGTTGCTGTCTCCCACGCATCCAACGAGAAGCAAGGCGGACTAGAAATGCCAGGATCTGTCGCTAAATCGCTGCCAAGCTCGCTCGTATCACCGACGTCAAAAACAACGGTGCCAAGACAACAACTACGCTTGGCTGCTGCCATTGCCGCTGCGGGCGCCGGCTGAAGCAAAATAAAAAGAAATGAGGAGGTTATGACAGCTAAGTCACGTGACTTCCTCCGTACTCCGCTTTTCAGGCGAGAGCAGTCCGGACTGCTCTCGGCTGCTCTCGGCGCAGCGACACTACTCTTGTTCTACCACTTGAGGACGACTCTCCCCCTCCTGTTCGACCACTGAAACACGTCGCCTCTGGAACGAGCACTTTCAGCGTGCTTTTGAGTGCTCCTGTTTTCCCAATGGAATTCGCCGTTAGCCGCGAAAACACAGGGAGGGTAGACTCTGCTCCCGCCGCAGAATGCAGTGAAGAGACAGTCGCGAGAGCGGGTGCTCGCAGCGCAGTGCGCGCGAACGCGTTTTCTGGCCGAACGGAACGTTGTCTGGCGTTGTCTGTCTGGCGTTGTCTGGAGGAGAACGTTGTCTGGCCGAACGGAACGTTGTCTGGCGTTATCTGTCTGGCGTTGTTTGGAGGAGAACGTTGTCTGGCCGAACGGTAACCCTGAGGTAGACGTGGAGATGCTGGAGGAGATGGAGAATGATGCTGCGTGAAAGCGGACGGACCAGGGTAGTAAGCATCATGTCTTCGGATCCCGTCTCGCTCGAAATTGGCATAGCCTTGGCTGGCATCCAGCTGGCGGCGACGGCAGTAACGCTATATGTGGCCCCCTATATACCGCAGTAAGGCTACGTTCACACTTGGAAAGTAGCAAGAGGGCGGAAAGGCCAAAGAGGCCAGAAAATCTTTTCCGAGCATGTCCAAGTTCACATTTGTCTTGCTACCGCCGCGGCCGCCGCAGCCACTTTAGCCCACATCCATCTAGTCTGCGTACGTTTGTCGGCGTGGTGGCGCTCAGTACCGCACCATTTCGAGCGGTATGTTCATTCATTGACCCACCCGTCATCAAAGGCGATCATTTCGCGCAACTTCGCGTGTCATTTGCGAACTTCGGTGAATTCCTCGTTGGCGTTCCGTAATTCTCCTCACACGGGCACGGTAACACTGAGTCACAGGTTGGTTCCTATAGGCGTGAATATATTTCTTTAATAGCTTTTATTTACTAGTTGTAATAACGTGTCATCATTTCGTATTATTGGCGGCGCCTCCAAGACACCAAAGCGGCAACGGGAACACCAAAGCTAAAACCCGGGCTCGTCCTTGTGTTGGGGCTCGCCGAAGCCTGCGCGTGCTACGGGAGACCTACGCTCCGGCCTCGGCGACCCCAACACACGGACCGAACTGCTTCCAGCTTTGATCCCCCCGCAGCCCCTCTGGAGGTGCGGCGCCGCCTGCTTTATTATAATCTCAGGTGTACTCCGTTTGCCAGTTACACGTGCCCTCTTGGAGCAGTACTTGTTAAAAAATCACCGAAGATCCACGACGTGATTGATGATGAGTGGGCGAAGCGCCGGGGGATCATTCGGGTAAACCAGAGCTACGGACGAGAGAGAAAGAGAGAGCGCGTCGGGAACGAACGCTCGTGTGCACCACAGCGCCCCTAGCTATGGACGAGACAGAGAGAGAGAGAGCGCGCGTCGGGAATGAACGCCCTTGTTACGCCCTTGTGAACCGCAGCGCCCTTAGCTACGGACGAGAGAGAAAGAGAGCGCGCGTCGGGAACGAACGCTCTTGTGTACCTCAGCGCCCCTAGCTACGGACGAGAGAGAGAGAGAGAGGGCGCGTCGGGAACGAACGGATGGATGGATGAGGCTGAACACTTTAAATCGGGCGGTGGCATACGCGACGTATAGCCATGACTATTAACATATTTTGTACTTTGTGGTGGGTGAAATTTCACCCCTGCCCTGATTGTATCCACAAATCAGATAACCTCCGTTCGGTTATTTCTACCTGCTTAAAGTCTATTTTGCTCTTCACTGTCCCTAAACCCCAATGCTTAGAAAAAATCAGCCCCGTTGCTTTGCACTGTAGGGTTAAGCCCTTTACAGAAAAGTATGAAGTGTTCAGACGTTTCCTCTTCTTCTCCACACGCACCGCACAACGTGTGTATACCTTCACACTAAGAAAAAAAAAGAGTATCCCTTACTCTTTTCGAAGAGTCTGGACTCGTCACATATATGACACACTTTGGGGGAGACACCCGAACTCCCTTTCGCCAGAGAGTCCGAAGACTATCTGTGATGTATACAAGGTGGTTACTTAGCTGCGTGAGGAGCTCCTCACGCAGTAGTCTTGCACACTCTTTTCTACACTCTAAAAAAAAAGGGTCAAAAGTGAGTCACAGCAACGTGACTCTCTTTTTCTGGGCTAAGACCCCCTTTTTCGTGAGTAGAGTCACAAAATAAGAGTCAACCTTTCTGCATGAGTCAATTGACTCCCAATGGCTTGCGAAGAGTCGTCGTGAAAGATCGCGACTTCTTTGTGTGCAGCAATTGACGAAAGATTTTAATGCAGGAAAGAAATACCAGATAATTTCTTCTGGCTTTATGCTTGCTTCTGGTTTAGGCAGACCCTCAGAGTTTATGTCGTGGTTGTCATAATGTCTCACTCTTTCGTCCCATGAAGAAGGGTAAAAAAAGGACACCGACCACTGAAAGAATGCAAGAAAAGACGTTTCGGCTCCCCTCACGGGAGCCTTGTTCACAATGTGTTGTTCAGATTGTGAACAAGGCTACAGATTGTGAACAAGGCTCCCGTCACGGGAGCCGCAACGTCTTTTCTTGCATTCTTCCGGTGGTCGGTGTCCTTTTTTTACCCTTCTTCATGATGCCTCCCGACCCGACGGGCTTCCGTCAAAACCTCGACTTTTTTTCGTCCCATGTTCTGCAATGTGGATTTTCCTTGACCATGTCTGTTGACAGCTCGCATGTTTAAGCGATAGTTGGTTTTCTGTGTTAAGAAATACCAGGATTTGTCACACTGGATTATGACCATTAGCAAATCTAAAAAAGAAAGATTGGCTACTAAACAGAGCATATCAACGAGTTAACAAGTTCAGTGAATGCACTCAACAGTGCCGATTGTAAATGTAGTTCTGTGACGTAAAATTTTATTTTGAGGGTTTATGTGCCGAAACCAAGATTTTATTGTGAGATACAGCCTAATGGGAAACTGTAGTTTAATTTTCAGCAGCTCGGGTTGTTTAACGTGCCCGGAATTCACGGTGCACGAGTGGTTTTGCATTCTGCCCCCATTGGAATGCGGCCGCCGCGGTTGTAATCGTACCCGTGACCTCGAGTTCAGAAGCACAATGCCACAGCCACTGGGCTACCGCGGTTCGTTGCGTTCCGCGACCAGAAAGAAACATCAGCGTACACTACAAGCTTTTGAGCCCCCTTAGAAATATAATAACAAAAAGTCGCAGTTTCCCCGAAAGACGTAACTTTGATACCTATAGCAATGTATTAGACAAGTGCACGAATCAAGGTTCGTAGTTTCATCGGCTGTATAAATTGCAGTAAACATTCGTTTACTAATTACATTAGCAAGCATGAGGTCACACGCGCACGTGCTAACATAAACAGATCTCACTCAATTGATCGTGAACGCTTGCTGTCACAGCGATGGCGTGATGAGCGCAAAGAGAGGGGACCGAACGCTTCTGCTGCCTCTTTCCTTCAACGCGTCTCCGAAACTTTAAATTACGCTACCTCGGCTCACCCCGCTTTTGGACCCATCGGAGATTACCTCTAACAGAGCGAGTGTGGCGCAATACGGGTTTCAGAGCAACGGCAAGAGGAGACGCGCGCTAAACCAACGCCTCCCTTCCGCCGGCTTTCGCGCGTGTTATCACGTTTCATTGCGCGCCCATCAAGCCACTATCCATCGCGGCTCACCCTCGAACACTTGCTCTCACGCGCGCAGTCAACGGCGCGGGGTAGCATCTTATCGCACTTGGACTTCATACGTAAGCTCACAGCAACGCCAACAGATAACTTTCACCGGTTGTGTCCATATAATCACTATCACAAATAAACGGAAATAGTTCTACCTTGTTTAAATTCATGGCTCTTTCATTCGTGAACATTATTTACGTGAAGCAAAATTATCAGTGAGCAAAACATTTTTTTTTCAGCGCGAGGGAAGAAAACCGAAACTAGTTTATGATTTTTGCGGCCCCAAAGTGATCCAAAGTCGGAGCCATCCAAAGCCCGGTGCCATTTTGTAGTTGTGTTGCAACATGAATGCGCGTCAGGCCCCGGAAACTCGCGAGTTCACCAAATGGCCACAGAGGGCGAAAAAATCGCTGCTAACAAAACGAGCATAGTACATCCCCTCGAAAATATGCCTAAGTGAGTTCAGTAGCTCCCGCTAGAGGCGCCGTAATAAGCGCAATTTTAACCTACTAACTTTCTCCCGCGCTCATTGAAGCGGTTTTATTACTTGACAAAGAGTACAAAATTATTATTTTTAATTAGAGATTGTACTGTTGAGTACCAACTGTTTCTTTTTTGCCATTATAAACGCAAAATAACGTTCATCATCACCGATCTCCCACGTGACCTCTGGCCTGGATTTAAAATTTTTACCGGTATTTTTCGCGAACACGGCAAGCACGGATTCATTGGTTCGTACACTTATGCTGGTTGCTTATTTTGTGCTAAAACCAGTTTATCGCGCTTCGACACCTCGCGTTATTTAACTTGGGGTGAAGTGACGGGTTTGCGAGAAATGTAAGCCCGAAAGCTAGGTATCGGTCGTGAGCCATGCGGAACAAGTCTGCATCGAAACGGGAGCCGGATTCTGCTGCGACTGAGGACGGCAATACCGGTAAGTCGTTTAACATCGCTGCTTCTTGAATCGTTATGTAGTATTCGTCTCGTTAACTTACAGGCGGAGACAAGTTAACGAACTAGATCCTGCATTACATATGGGCAGTCAGGACCCTCCGTTGCTGTTTTCGAAGTGATGTTTAGTTGCGCGGCCATCGTTATGCAAACACAATGACGAAAAAAAAGACAGCGATATCGGAACGCCCGTCACATTTTTCATCTCGTTGTATCCGTGGCCGTAGGCGGCTGAGTAGCCTTATCAATATATATATATATATATATATATATATATATATATATATATTCGATTCCGCCGGCAACTGCTTTCGTCCACAAAGCCGAATAACCCTTTGGTAAATTGAAGTGAAAGTACTGAATTTAGCCTTGAGGCATTTATTTTTGCAGTAATAAAGGGGTGCATCACGTGCGTGCGGAAAAGGAATGCAGCAGTTCTAATAGCTTCACGTGTGTCGTACATTTGCTTGTGGAACCAGCAGCGTGATAACTTCTGGTGTATAAATGAGTGCACAAATGCTCTCATTTGTGGTCCTAATAATACTTAAGCTGTTGACACGCATTGTAGTTAGGCAGGTAGCAATATTCATTTAATTAACATGTTGCTTAAGCACCCTAGAACAAAGTGTACAGTTCCATGTGTTCTGCAGTCTAAAACCATTACAATATATATGTCACACCTTCTTGCATTTCATATTGCAAAACTGTGCTTTTTCAATTTCTGATGCAATCAAAATTTCTGTTCCAGACATGCAGTAAAGAGGGACCAGTGTAAAGCAGCACTCCATACACCAAAGACAAGCTACTTCCTGCTACAACAAGGCCATTTTGTGGACTTTGGCTGTTACTACAAGGTAAACAACACCAAGTTCAGAAATAAATATGCTTGATATATACTGTATTGGCTCACTAGTCTTGAGATACATGTCATTTGTTTGTAGCAGATGATATGAATGTCTTTCCACATTTACGGTTCAGCATAATTGGTTCAAACATAAAAGAAAGCCCTACATGAGTTTGGCTAATCTGTGCTGTATCTCATGTGTTACTGTTCTGCCCCAACAGAATCTGCACCAAGCACACCATGGACCTCATCACAGGAGCCCCCATCTACCCTGACAGGAAGGGGCTGGAGCCGAATTTACAAGGATTTTACACCACAAACAAAGAAGCGGATGCAGAAGTATTTGGATGAGATATCAAGTCTACGGAGGATTGTGTCAAGACTGAAAAGAGCCTCAGCCATCATTCCACCAGCACGGATATTGGCCGAGTCATCCAGGTACCTCAACAAAGACTTTCTAGAAATTCTTCATGTTGAGATGCACCTGCAACCATTGAACAAGCACGGACGACGCTGGCCAAAAGAGTTCCATCAGTTTGCCCTTCCTTAATCAGCTTCCTGGTCATGTCAAATTCCACTTGTGCCGAGTATACATTTTTTTCTATAAATGCAAGCTTTTTCATTCCCCACTCTTGCTAGGGATAATTCTTCTTCCTCATCCAAACATGAAGGTCAACCGATTCTGTGCTCATACTTAATAGCATTCACTGTCTAGTAGCATACCATATCTGTAGCAATATTTCTTAGTGTATGCTGCCATGTGCAATTCCTCTCCAGAAATAGCCGATGCAGCATCGACATGCGTCTTGCATTAACCGTTGCACCGTGTGCTATGTAGCATTTGACTTTTCTTAATGTTTTTGGCTTTCAGTGCTTGCAGAGCCGAGTGGCTTCTTTCATGAACACAAGCTTTCTGATTGCCATATTTAATTCCTAGTCTCATTCAGCATTGCTCTTCTTGCTCAATAGCCTGGGTGTAGCCCTGCTTGTCTAGCCTTGCCTGGGTGTAGCCTTGCCTTGTTCGATAACCTTCAGTGTACCTTGTGCTACACTGAAGTGATTGATTACAGAGTCTGGTTTCGCTGCTGTCCCACTTGGTCGTGGTCGCCGTGTTACGTTTCTCGAATGTGGGGACCTGGTAAGTTGCATTGGGAAGCAGTCTCTCGAGGTAAGCACCTGCTCCTGCAGTCCGCACAGCAACATAGACTCCCAATTTACACGCACCGTGATTGGTGCTCCCCGTTCTGTCCTTTCCTGCTGTAGCCATGTGCAAATTTTGCTTGTGGCCTTCGTCAGCTGCAATTTGGCATGAACATAGACCAGCATACGTGCTTACATGATCTGAGGTGTATGAAGTTGATAGCCACCTAGGTGGAATGGCCTGCAAAAGTGGCTGCCGAAGGTGATGCCCACGAAACCGACTTGTCCATAGTGAGAAAAATTGGGGCACCAAGTGTGAGCAATACATTAGCGGCCCTCCAAAGAAAAGAAACGTGCAGGCTGGAAAGGAGTTAATGCTAAAATGCTGGGTAGTCCATGTTGCTGTGTTGACTGGGGCAGTAGATGCCTGCACCACCTGATTGCTTCGCAATGCAAGTTGCTAATATTCAATGGTGACTGTCGGTGCAAATAGGTGGGACACGCCGCCCAATCTGTTCGCGCTGCTTGTTGTCGCTCATTACCAGACCACCATGTGTGTTGGAGGCAAGCGCTATGCCTGTAGTCGGACAGCTGAATGTGCCGTAAGTGACCCATGTACGTGAATGCTCACTGTTGCCATATGGATCTTCACCAATGTATAATGTATTGTGTGGACCTTATGCGGTCATTGATTGCAGTCTCATTTCACTGTTATCTGACTTGGTTATGGTTGCCGTGTTACGTTTCTCGGACGTGGCGGCCTGGTCAGCTTCATTGGGAAGCAGTCTCTCGTGGTAAGCATTCGCTCCTGCAGTCCGCACAATGACATAGACTTCCAATTTACATGCTTTGTGATTGGTGCTCCCCGTTCTGTCCTTTCCTGCTGCACCCATGGGCAAATTATGCATGTGGCCTTCCTCGGCCACGATTTGGCGTGACCATCATTTAGAAGAGTATAGATGTAGGCCAGTTGGTGATTCATGATTTGGGAAGTTACCGCAAATAACACACGAGACAAAGAAATAGACAACACGAAGCGGTACTGACAACTGTTTATTTAATGAAGCGAACGCCAAGCTTATATAGATCACACACACGTGTGCACCCAAAAAGCAACGAGAAAACCAATAATAACACAGAGCGACCTTCAAGAGGGGTGCGATACAAATGCTAAGATACACGCTGATAGACTAGTGAGGGACTTAACACGTGTGTATCACGTGGAAAGAAGCAAAAGTTCTTTTTGAGTAACAGCAGATTATCGGCAGAAAAAATGGCCAACTGAAAAGAGAGGTTGTAGAGGCAACAGCCATGCGACACTTTAAGGATGGTGATTGCGTTAGTTTTCAGTCAGTTGCTGTTACCCAGAAGGAACTTTATTTTTCTACGTGATACACACGTGTTAGGTGCCTCGGTAGTTTACAAATGTTTATCCTAGCATTTGTATCGCAACCCTGTTGAAAGTCGCTCTGTGTTTTTATTGGATTTCTCGTTGCTTTTCGAGTGCACACGTGTGTCTTATCTATATAAGTTCGGCGTTCGTTTCATTAAATAAATAGTTGTCAGTACAGCTTCGTGTTATCTCTTTCTTCGTCTCGTGTGTTTTTTGCGGCAATCCTTGACCAGCATACATGCTTACATGGTCCGATGTGTGTGAAGTTGAAAGGCCCGCAAAAAGGCTGCCGAAGGTGATGCCCGCAAAACCGACCATGTCCATATTGAAAGATAGAGGGGCACCAAGTGTGACCTACACATTCGCGGCCCCCGAAATAACAAAAAAAAAGAAACGTGCAGGTTCGAACGGAGGTAACTTTAAATTTCCGGGTAGTCCATGTCGTTGTGTTGGCTGCGGCAGCAGATGCCTGCGTCACCCGATTGCTTCGCAATGCAAGTTGCTCATGTTAAACGGCGACTGTCGGTGCAAACAGGTGGGACACTGTCCAATCTGCTTGCACTGCTGGTCGTCGCTCGTTACCAGGCCGCCATGTGCGACGACGAAAGTGAGCCGTTTACGAGCTCGCGTTAATGATTCCAGCGCATCTCGACATGCAATTTTTATTTCTGCTCTTGTACGAGAAGGTGCACTGCTTGTCTTCTGCCAATAAAGTCGCACGTTCTGTTCACTCACTTGTGGCTTGTTTTTATGGGCGTCAGTAGAGGCTCTTTGGTCTCCTGGCAATTAGAACGCGAAAACTACGCGGCAGCCAAGGCAATGAGGCGTGCCGCAACGCCAACCGGGCGAGCTCGGCGCGTACCAGCGTACGCGACCGGTAAAAAGCGGCCATATTGAATTTTGCTAAAAAAAAACTACATTTCCGCTTCCTGTTTGAGCAGCGCCATCTGTCTTATGCCTAAGTAAGTTCCATGCGCTGCCGCTTCTTATTTTCGTACCACTGTGGAAGCTACAGTTTCCCTTCTCTAAAGTTGGTTCTTTATTCTATGTGCGCGTGCTCGCTGTCGTTGTTGAACGGCCCTGAAAGCGCTGCGTTAGGGGCGAGTGCAACCGAACATTACGGCAAGTTACGATGGGAACTTCTTTCCGTGCTACGTGATTGCGACGACAAGAACGGCCAGCAGTAGCGTGTCGCCGATTTCGTCTTGGCCGACATCGAACAAGTATAGCTCGCCGGACCGTGGCTAGCACCCGAAGTGTTGCGGTCTGCACTGCGTCGTCTTTCATCGTTATGTGAGAGATCGTAACGCACAGAGACTGTCGGATGCATACGAAAGCCTACCAGCAGGGAGTGACAGTGCCATTTTTCTCTTAACGTCTCAGGTGAGTGTATCAGCTTTTGTTCGAGTTTTCAAACGGCGCGTACTCGGTCCTTCCGGTTTGGCTACATTTTGCGCGACGTTTCTCTTGGCAGGACGTTTCTCTTGGCAGTTACAGACGTTTCCTAGGAATGCGCGCGGAGACTATTATTACTGGATTTTCTATTTTGTGTCTTGTGTTTTATGAAAGAAATGGTTCTTTCATTTGTATTTTTATGTGAGTATATTGGTATTTGTATATTTGGCAAGCATAAATGAGTTCATTGCAAAGTTGTACCTCCCAGTGAGCTGCATATGAACCCAAACAAGTTAATCCTGTCTTGGCTATTGTACGTATAACAATACAGCTATAGTACATACATAGCACCGGTGCAAACATATGGGGCAGAACCTTGGAGGTTAAAGCCCGTTTCACATGATGTGATTTTGTCTGCGAATTCGCACGTGCGAATTCGCAGCTGCGGAAAATAGGCCGCCGGACCCTTCGTGCGTGCGTTTTTTCGATGTTCGGCGTGCTGAACTTCTCTGCTAAAAACGCAGATGCGTTGGTAGCCACTGTAGCGGTGGAAACAGACGACCAATAAGAGGCGGCTCGCTCATACGTTATTGCCAGTCAGAATGCTTAACGAGTATGCGAAAAACGCAGCTGCCGTAGATCCATGTGAAACGGGATTGCGAATTTCGCATCTGCGGAAATTGTTGGTGCGAAAAACGCACTGCAAGATCGCACCATGTGAAACGGGCTTAACAAAGAAGCTCGAGATCAAGTTAAGGACCGCACAGAGAGCGATGGAACGAAAAATCTTAGGACTAACGTTAAGAGACAGGAAGAGAGCAGTGTGGATCAGAGAACAAACGGGGATAGCCGATATTCTAGTTGACATTAAGCGGAAGAAATGAAGCTGGGCAGGCCATGTGATGCGTAGGATGGATAACCGGTGGACCATTAGGGTTACAGAATGGATACCAAGAGAAGGGAAGCGCAGTCGAGGTCGGCAGAAAACCAGATGGGATGATGAAGTTTGGAAATTTGCAGGCGCAAGTTGGAATACGCTAGCGCAAGGCAGGGGTAATTGTAGATCGCAGGGAGAGGCCTTCGTCCTGCAGTGGATATAAAATAGGCTGATGATGATGATGACATACATAGCAAGTACATACAGCTGTAGTTTGCTTAATCGCTGTAGGATATTTTGTTGTAAAAGTAGAATTCTGTGTACTATTTTACTGCTGCCATGCAGAGATACTTTTTTTCCTGTACCAAGGAACACTGACAGCGTTGAATGAAATTTAATGTGGTGTGGTGTATTCTACTAATTTAATTTTTAAAAATTTTGTCTGTCATGTATCAGAGATTAGTTTACCTTGTAGAAACAATGTTGTGTGATCTCTTACGCTACTGCTGTTGTCCTGCATGTTTTGTAATTTTGAAATGTATTTTATTTTAGGTATTGAAGAAGCGGCAACAGCCACAGAAAGTAGCCATCTTATCCAGCACGTTCTGGGTGAGAAATCGTAGCAGGCACTTTGGCGTATCTTCTTAGCAGTATGATGCGATTTGTTGTAATTTTTGGCCTCGTTCCCGCCTTATTCATTTTAGTATTGTGCAAATGGTAATACGTTAACATAGAGACAGAGTAATCACTCAAGGGCGAGACATGGCTGGAGGAGACAGGACTCATAAGCCTCCTTTGTCCATGTATGAATGTTGCGCGGTCACTCTGTCCTCATCTACCAACAAGCCAAAATTTCTTGTCAGGTACGATTTCTAATTCTCTGTTATTACAATTTCATCAACGCAACAATGAAAGGACATATGTACATACACAGTAACACAAGAGACTTCAAATGATGAAGAGTCATAGAACAAAGAGCATTGCTGGAGCCAATGTTTCGACAAGGAGCATAATACAAGTCCTCTTGTCAGCGTGTTGGCTCCAGTGACATTTCACGTTCTATCACTATTTACCGTTAAAAAGAACCATTATTGCTCTTGCTGAAGTATTATGCATTATGTAATAAAAATTGGCAGGGTGAAAGGTCAAGAATGTGAAAGTTTTTCTGTAGTCTAATGCTAGATCCAAGACAGGCAGAGAAACAAGAATAAGATTTAGAGAAGCACTTTGTTAGCACTACCCAGTTGGCCAGCTTCATTTGCAGCTTGCACTTTATTGCCATAGAAATTAGTAAATAAATTAGCTTGATTTACTTTTGTCAAGAGATGCTCAACTTGGATTAAGGCAGGTTAAAAAATATACAATGACATTTTAAGATGGCAGGCTTGCAGTTGATTAGCACACCACTTGGTGGCATGAGCTCAGGTTCGGGTTGCACACTCTTTTTCGTCTTTGCTGGCATTTTCATAAACATAACTTTGGCTTCGTTATTGTTGGGGTTCTAGTGTTGTAAGAGCTAACTGTTTACCTTTTTTTGTTTTAGTACCCAGGTTACATGGACAACTGCTGCATTTTTGTAAATTACGACATGGTATGACTTGAAACATTTGTGCAAAGTTGTTGCAGGTAGAACTTGGCGGCTCCTGCTCCTGCCTTCCACCACCACCCTGTCCCGACTGCTTCCACTAGAGAGTTGGCAACCTTAGTGATGATGCCAAGCAGTCCGATGGCAGACGGCAAGATGCAGGTAAATACATGCAATCCAGCAGTGTCTTGACTGAAGCAGCCTGTAGCCACTCAGCAATGAATTAACCTTGAAGTAGTTCCACTATTCCACGTCCCTCTATTGGTGCAGCAATGCTCAAGTCCACGCAATTTGTTTTAGCCGCCAAAAAGCTATGTGGATTAGACGAACCACGATGCACATTTTGATACTAGTGGAAACCACTTATACAATTTTTTTTCTTGCTTAGCACTAATAAAGCTTTACCGATTTGAAAGCAATACAGTGTGCTCTCAGAAGTGATATTTGGCATATTTTTACTAGGACCGCCTCATTGTTAAACCTGCGGATAAACATACGCCAAAACATAGTTTTCTGCGAGTTCATCCTCATCTTTGTGCGTTTCTGCATGAGATATATATTTCTGAAACCATTGTGCGTACACAGTACATGTCCTGAGCACTTGGATCACGTTTGTTTACAGCTTTTGCTAGAAGCCATTTCTCTGAAAATAAAAATAGGTCATTTTGCCCATATTTAACGGCCCATAATAAACTGATGATCAAGGAAAACAATTTTAGGTGTACACTCTAAAAACAAAGAGAGTTCCGGGAACTCTCTTTGAGAGAGTATCTGCTTGTCCCATATTTCACTCCCTTTTCAGGAGTAAAACGCCTCCATCTCGGAGAGAGTACAGCAACTCCCCCGGACAGAGTATTAGTACTCCTCCTCAACAGTGCTAGAACTCCTTCCAGAGTACGAATACTCCACCCCACAAGAGTATTAGTACTCCCTCCAACCGAGTGATTCTACTCCCCCAAACAGAGTGCTTGTACTCCTCCTAATAGAGTGTTTGTACTCCTTCAGACAGAGTGCTGGTACTCCTCCCAGTTGTGTGAAAGCACTCGCTATGCAGTGCCATGGTCACATCAGAGGCGATTCACAACACTTACATGTCGGGGATATTTGATTCCTTCATAAGGAGCTCCTGCACTCATGCTTGGTGAATTGGATTTGATGTTTAGTCGCCGAGTCACTCGAATTAAACATAACTTTCTTCAAAGGTCAAAATTTTTATTGATCAAACAGTCACAAGGCAAACTGAGTAAGATTTCGAAAAACATACAGATACACATAAAATCCGATTACACGGATTTTCATGAACTTTACAACACATCTTGCAATAATACATAAACATTTTCTTTAACATTTCATCGCTAATGCAGTGAGAAATATTTTTTTATTTTCAATTGGCAACATTTAAAAAATGAAAGTACACAATGTAAAGTCAAACAACAAACATGCGGAAACTCGCGAAGTATTTATTGGCACTACGATTGAAGAGAAAGATGCACCACATTACTGCCCAGAAAACGCATTTCAAGCACTCAACTCGTGTACTTACATACCGTAGGTTATCAGATGAGCTGCTAGGCATGAGACTGATAAAGTAATTTGCGCAGGAAGTTTTTTTTCATGCGCAAATTACTTTCTAGACAGCAGCTCGTTTGATAACATCCTATGAAGCGTATGAATGCTCCTGACTGAGAGTATACAGTATATTTATAAATGTGCTGTATATTTTCGTGTAAAGCCCCACCGTCAAGTTTTGGTTATAATATTTCACATAGTTATTCATGCATGGGCTGCACCCCCTTTTTTTTCTAAACGCGCATCTTGCCGTGGTTGTCCAACACTTATCTCCGCTCGGAGTGAAGGCAGTACTGTGGCGTATCATAGCTCCCATTCGGTTGGATCCAAAGCTGGTAGTCTTTTGGTAGAAAGCTCGACTTCACTCTTGGCATCCTCATGCAAGTAATTTCCTGGTGCTGTCGGGATCGTGCCATCGCGCTTTCTCACGGACTGTATTTCGTAGACAGCTATTGCCACAGCGCACTGACGCATTTCACAACTGTTGCGGTATTCTTGTTGTCTATTGCATAATGATAATTTTATTTCTCATAAGACATCACATGATAGTTTGTTCATTTCGTGCAGATGCATCTTCTAATGATCTTATCAGGGAAGTGGGAATTTTTGCTTGTAAAACAATATTTTCCAAATTGCATGGCAACACATTTTGATGCTTTGGAGTACGCTCCTCCGCACCATGTGGAGTCGTGCTGAGCTGGCTCCTTGACACCATTTTCTCCTTGCAGCTGCCTTCTTGAGTTTTATAAAACGGGTGCCTGAAAAACAATGTGCGCGCAAATGAACATCAGGAAATATTGTGAAACCATCTAAAAACAATCAAGGAAAAAGGTCATGGCACTAACAAGCCTTAGCGCTAAGTATTTGTACTGTAATAGAAGTGAAACATGTAAATGACTGTAATAGTCAACTTCAATACCACTTTTAAATTCTTTGACTTAAGGAAAGAAAAAAGAAAACTGGCCGTTAGGACTCAGTCCAGCACCAGTGTTACAAAAATCAGGAAAAATAAAATATTGGTCATCGTCGGCACACTTCGTAAACGCATCCCCTCCTCTAGGGGAGTGAGTAATGGTGGTATTGTCTGCATCTCATTTCTAACGTTACGAATAAATATAATTCCTGAAGCGAATTTAGGCTCTTTGGCTTATCTAAAACAAAAGAAATCAGCCGCCAAAGTAAAGGGAACATAGCTAGTGGAGTTAAATGTATAAAGACTACACTCGGCATACACAAGTGGCCAACAATAATGCAAATGTGGTGCTAGAAGAATGACACGACATGACATGAAAAGGAGGTGAACCACCTTTAAAGAAACCCGTCAAACTTATGAGACCGAATTCTGTAGGCTCTGCTTATGCTGCACTTGAAGTTGATTACGATATGAAGTGCTCAAATCTGCAGTTATTTAACTGAACAGTGAAGCATGTAGTTTTTATGTAACCTGCCGAAAAGCAAAGAGTGCAAAGCTGTATGACGAATTCAGATGTGTCACAAACACCGCTTGTGACACGTCCTAGGCACGCGCCCACTGTGCCTCCCCCCCCCCTTCTGGTTATGACACTGCTCAAGCCATAATTTGAGGATCATATTTTCAGTAGGCATGACAATATGGTCATCTAGTTCAATGGATATTACTGGGTGTGATTATAAGAAGGGGTAGCAAGCCCTGTTTACGGCAAGCTTACCCACATTTCAAG